>NC_056744.1:94484804-94552304 GCF_019279795.1 Protopterus annectens
AAAAAACTGTCAACCTGTGTGCCCAGATCTCTTATAACACCTTCTGTGTTCAGTGGACTACCATCAATGGGAAATGCGTTTTTCCCAAAAGGGATGACAACACATTTTTTGGCATTAAGCTTAAGGCCATGGTTCTGACACCAGTAGTTGGTCTCAGTGAGGCCTGTCTGTAGGATGTCAACATCACTTAGGGAGTTAATAGCTCCTAACTTGAAATCGTCTGCAACTTTTTTCAGCCAGAGTCCCTTCGTGTTGGCCTGAACTTCAGAGAAGAAGATACCAAACAGGAGAGGACCCAGGACCGAACCCTGTTGGACTCCATTCTAGTCCTTTTCAACTCAAGTTATTTCCTCCTCTTCTTGAAGTGCTAGAGCCCTAAGCAATTCCTAGAACTGTTGTGATCTCTCCAGTCATCTTCTAGGTCCCATTGCTTGCAACTGATTGTGGCAGCCAGTGTTTTTTTACTGTGGGCTTACTGTTTCACTGGGGATGTATTTACAGTCACTGATTGTACCCCATTTTCCTTTCCTTGGTAGAAGAAGTCCTACACTACCAAGCCATTTGTCAGACAGAAGTCTAGAGTGGTATCTCTATCTGTATTCTTACTGCCCCACCCATGTGGACTCTGGCAGTCCTCATATCCTATTCTGTCTATCCTGATATGTGCATTCAGGTCAGCCATTCTCAACACCAATTCCTGCTGTCCTGCTTTATAAAGCATGTCATTGCAGCCTCTGTTTCTCAGCTTTCCTCTTGGGCAGCTGTTATTTGTGGTTCCCCTGATTTTCATTTAAATTATTTTTTCACATCTGCTCCAAGTGTGTTACAAGCCTATAAATATGGCTCTTACAACTGTATAGACACGTTTATTTTCATTTTGGGCAGATGTCAGTCTGCACTGCAAAATTCAGTTTCTTGTATTTTATTACATTAACTAAAACATTGACTAATTATATAAAAAATAGTTGCATAATTTTCAGTTTGTGGTAAGAGAAGCCTGAGTCAATTGGTTTTGCATGTTAATTATTATATAATTACTACAGTCATCCTTGGCTTTCTGTTAAGTGTTTTTCATCTTGTACATACTGGGTTAAACAATGGGTGCCAGCAGAGGTGAAAACGGTCATATCCAACTTGATGAGGTGCTAAGAGCATTGGTTTCTGGCTTGCTATTGACTTTCATTTCATTGAATGAGAATTGAATTGAATGAGACATTTAAATGCTGAGCAGTTAAAAATGTCTTATGCATTTCAATGAATGTATTTATCTGAATGTGTTAACCAGTGTAATCTAATCATGCATTCATTACAAAGTCGCAAAGTCAGATATTGTCTAGGTGCATCATGTGGACAGACAAGGTTTGGCTTAATTTTTTTTTGGGGGGGTATGCTGTGGTATGAAATATTTGTGTCTCTCTCTACAGAATTCTACTCAGTTGTGGAACTCACAGTCATAAGGGAAGGTTGGACAAGAGGTTAGTGCAGCATTTCTTATTAAATTCGTTTTTTTTAAATAATTTTACTATTTCTGGTTGGTGACAGTGGGATTATAAATGACTGTCACTGTTTGCTATAGGTTACTTGAATTTTGGAGTTAGTTTTGCAGATAATGGCAATATTCTGCTGGTTAAGCTGTTCTTTAAAGTCTGTGCAAGCCATCTGGAGAAGCAGTTAACTTGGGGAGATGGCTGTTTCGAAGAATTAATGGGACTTGTTTAGACTGCACATTTGTACATTACAGGTAAGTGAACATTTCTATGTTTGGGAGATTCAGATTTAAACTGTGTGTTATTCATGACATCTCATGTTTGGTTTCATTATGGGAGAAATTTAAGTGGGCAGTATGTGATGTACTTCTTGTTTCCATGTTGCTTGGTTTATATAGTGTAAAGCTTTGTATTATAGGTTTAATTCTTTACATGTTGCTAGTTTTCCTGCACTATGAGTGCAGTAATTTCACTGTGTGTTTGTGTTAATGAAGGAGTGTTATCTCCATTGCTAACTGGCTATCTTGACTTTTCAAGATTGCTTGGTGGTATGGTTTTCTAGGAGGTTTACCATGTTGTTTTTGCTTTGCTCTGCAGGGTTTTAGCCCTACTAAGAAGATACATTCATTTTTGAAGGTTAGTGTGGCTTATTAGTTATGTATTTTTATACAAAATGTATTGTTTTTTTCCTTTTGTGGATAGTGACAATAAGTTCAGAATTAGTTTTGTTGAGGGGTTGTGAAAACAGAGTTGTCACTTTACCTCCTGGTGCTGCATGTGAAAGTGATTATGACCATGTTTTATTGCTCAGATACTGGGCAGGTTTTCCTGCTGATTCAAAGGAAACAATAGTGCACTTCACACAAGAACATGGATGGCTCCAGTGAAACATTCTGGTACATGCTTACAAGCATGGTGAAGGAAGCTACAGGTTAGTTGTACATTTTTATATGAGGTTATTTAAATTGTCTTTCATTATTTATGTCAAGTCTTGAATTTGGAGTATATGTTGTAGGAAGAAATAAGTATGAATGATGCATTCAGTACATAGTTGTGCCATGTTTGGTCCATAACTAGTAGATTTGTAGGTTTTTACTAGACTAATGACCACCAAAGTCTTTACAAGTCCAAAATCATGCATAACTTTTAAATATTACCCTAACTCAAGTTAGTAGGAGAACAACCGGGTTTTGAACATGAATTTCCTAAAGACTAAGTATAAAACTGTAATGTTTGACATTACATACTGTAATCTTCAGTGATTTACCAGAAAATCAAAACATTTTATAAGGAGAAGGGTAATAATATGAGGCAAAATCAGGGATAGTTGAGCGGTATGAAGTAGTTAATGACCAGTAATATTGCTTTCATATTTTTTCAGTCTGATGATTTTTCTTGTAGTGTGGGTGGCCAGTTATTTCCACAGATTTCATTATCTGGGTGTAATTTTTTTGTTTTCAATTGGGCAGCTGTTGCAATCACAAGTTGTATATTATATTATATTATATTATATTAGTGGGGTGGGTTATATAACAGTGTAGTGCCTCGCAGGATGCGCAGTAGCAAACCCCGCCCCTGACCGCCCATAACTGCACTGATATATTCCGTTCCATTTCTGTGGGAAGTCTGAGGAATCGGAGTTGGTATATATAAGTCGGGGGGTGCAGGGGGGGCGTCCCCCCTGCAATAACATGTATAAGACTGTTTTACGTTGTTTGTTTACCGTCCTTGTTTACAGTAAATATTTATTTAAAAGATATGGGGCATACCGCTCATACAAAGCAAAAGGTAAAGTAAATATCTACTTTAACACAATGTTGAGACATCTCGGAGTTGGTATATTTAAGTAGAGGGCTGCAAACTATTTTGCGTTGTTTCTGTAGAGTAATTATTATAAATTATTAGTAATTATCGGGGCGGGATTTGCTACCGCGCATCCTGCGCAATGTTTTCACTTTATTTTTCCTTTGATGTACAATGATTTAACTTCCCAAATTAAAATGTCTTTTTACTTCTGTGTTGCATGTTCTCTGTCAGTCATGTATGCCACGCCCCAAGCTGCGCAGTACCGCCCGCGAGGCACTACACTGTTATATAACCGTGGGGTGTAGGCAGGGGAAACATTTGTAAGGACAAGGCCAAACATGATAACTGTTTACTGACGTCGGACTACCAAGAAAGTCTAACTAGGTAGTTGTCAATTTTTATCTGGACAAAGTTAGGAAGTGAGTGAAAAGGGTGAGTCAGGAAGTATAAGGAATGATTAGGAAGTTGTTCATATTTAAGAATATCATTATCCTGAGGTTGGGCAAAAACCGAGACACATTTTGGCTAAGTATTTGTGAATGGTTTTGAAGGACTGGAGGTAGGGTATTGATCTGATGGATATAGATAAGGAGTCCCAGGCCTTAGCAACATGGTATAAATATAGATTATGACCTGCAGATTTGATAGGGCTATAGATAGAAAGGGTTTTTCCTCATTGAATCATAGTGATGGAGTATGAACATAGTTGTGTAGAATGGTATTTAGTACTGGACAAGCAGGTGAGTAGGTATGAAGAAGCTCTGTATAGGTTAGTTGATGGGTTTAGTTCTAACCAATTTAGGCTTTCAGTGCTATACAGTACTGAGTACTGAAAGGGGGATTTGCTGATAATGTAGTCACCTTTTTCTAGCATTCCTCACATTTTGCTTTTTATGCTGACTGAAAGTTAGTAGGAATGGGTGTTCCATAAACTAGTGAGGGGAAGTGTTAAATAATGGAGAGTGTAGCTATAGTTGTGTTGGTGAGAGAGTTTTTGGATCTCTAAAGCATTGCAAGTTTTTTTGTGTGTATGTGTATGTTCACATGTATATTATATGTAAAATAGACACACATTTATATATACATTTGCAAATACACATAAACACACATGCAAGTAGGTGCTTAAAAGTGGTCTTTCTGTGCTCCAGCTGGGTATCCACCAGATAACATAAAGGTTTACACCTAACCTCGTGAGTTTGTCAACCAATGCTTGAGTGGGGTATTGTGTCAAATGCGTTGGCCAGGTTAAGGTAGGCAGTGTGAAACATTTTGCCCACATCCATTGTTTTGGTGACCTTCTCAAGAACTCCACCAGGTTGACTAAGCAAGAGCTGCAGTAGACGAAACCCACCTGCGTTAGGTCTAGTGTCTGCAGGTTTCCTGTGTCATTATTGATCATTTCCATGACAATTTTTTCCATGGATTTGCATATGAGACTAGTGAGATTATGGGGCTATAGGTTCATAGGTTCATAGGTTCATACTAGGCTATCTGCCCTAGGGCATTTATAAGCCTAGCCAGAGTGTGTTTGGTTTTCGCCACCCATTTTAAATTAATTTTGCTATGCTCTTTTTCGAGGTTAGTATACTGTGCCTCTGTCTAACAGTGACACAGAAGTGATACCCGGGGTAAACCTACTATCTCCCATCCACTCATCAAGATTCCACTTGAAGAGAGTCAATGAGCGACTCTGCCTAACCTGGTCTGGGATTTTATTCCAGAGTGAAGGGAGCCTCTGGGTTATGAATCTGTCCCTCCAGCACGTCCTATTTATTTCAGAGCTGAGGTTAAAGTCTCTCGAGCGCGTAGCTTGATGGGATTTGGATTTTCTGAGGTGCAGCGTGTCCATTAATTCCGGGTTGGACATGGCTTTATATGTCAGGCACAGATCGCCTCTGAGCAGGCGGTATGCCACTGAGTAGAGCTGGAGTTTCTTTAACCGGGCAGCATATGGCATCTGTTTGAGCCCTTTGATCCTGTTGGTGAGGTACTTTTGGGGTCTTTCCAGTTGCTGCAGGTGTCTGGTAAGGTACATCCCAAAAGGGCATTGTACTCAATTATGGGCCTGATGAGGGATGAGTAAAGAGGCACGATGACCTCACCTGATCTAGATGTGAATCCCTTCATGATTAGGTGGGCTATATAAAATGTTTTTCTAACCACTTTGGCCACGTGGTTGTCAAATGAGAGATTGCTATCAACTTGGGTCCCCAGGTCCCTAATTACTTCTTCCATACTTAACGGATTACCACCTATGTGGTAATTTGTGGGCACTTTGTTTTTGCCAAAGGGGATGACTATACACTTCTTGGCATTTAGCTTGAGGCCATGTCTCTGGCACCAGTTGTCTGTTACTATGAGGCCCTTTTGGAGGATGCTTGTGTTGGCTGGAGAGTCAATTATAGCACCCAGTTTGCAGTCATCTGCGAACTTGGTCAGCCACAGTCCTTCCGTGTTGGCCTGTACCTCCGAGAAATATATACCGAACAGGAGAGGTCCCAGGACTGAGCCTTGTGGGATGCCACTTGTAACTGGTTTGGAGTCTGACATGTATCCAGCAATTCTAACCATGTGGGTTCTGTCCTTGAGCCAGTTTGCAACCCATCTAGTGACATAGGGGTTTATATTTAAGCTGGTGAGCTTATCTATAATGCCCGAGTGGGGTATTGTATCGAAGGCTTTTGCGAGGTCTGGGTAGGCTGTGTGGACCACCTTCCCCTCATCAATGGCCTTGGTAACTGTTTCAAAGAAATCGACCAGGTTTAAGAGGCAGGATCTGCCCTTAACAAAGCCGAACTGGGTAGGATCCAGCATCTGTAGGTCCCCAATATCTTTTTTTATGAGGTCCATGATGATCCTTTCCATAGCTTTGCAGACCAAGCTAGTCAGGCTTATGGGGCGATAGTTTCCAGGATCCGTTGAGGCACCACCTTTATGGAGAGGGACCACTGTTGCTGTACGCCACTCTTTGGGTACATATCCTGTGGTAAGGCTGAGATTGAACAGTAGTTTTATGTTTGGGTTTAGCTCTTCTTGGAGTTCATGTAGGACGCAGCCTGGGACACCATCTGGTCCCATTGATGCTGTGTTTTTTTGCTTTGGAGAGGGCGGCTCTTACCTGAGCATCTGAGATGTCAGGGGGGCAGCACTCTGCTGGGATAGATATTTGCCCTTTTGGTGTGGAAGTTTGCACTGAACCTGTCAGCTAGGATGTTGGCAATGTCTGTGGGTTCGGTGTATTTTTTGTCATTTTATACCAATTCTGAGCATATCTGGGAATTCCCACCCAGGTTCCTAACATAACTAAAGAAAGCCTTGTGATTATCCTTAGTGTCCTGTGCAATTTTTCTCTCGAAGCTGGCCTTAGACGATTTTATGAGTGCCCGTAGTTTTTTGCTAACACTGATCAGAGATGCCTTCCCTTTTTGGGATTTTGCTCTATCATGTAGTAGCTTCCTCCTTCTATTGTATAGTTTGTTTATGGCTGGGGTCCACCAGACAGGACGTCTGCCTTTGGAGGATTGGGTCTTGGTTTTATTTGGGATTGCATGATCCATGCATTCCTGAAGGTGTTCATAGAATGCGTTTATAAAGGATTCTGCGGTCTGGGACGTATTTTCCACAGGCCCGGGGGCTTTGAAGGATTCCACCTTGGTTTTGAGGAGTGTGAAATTTGCTTTAGAGAAGTTTTTCACTGTGGTTTTCTGGGCAGGGGGTGGGGTCTGAATGTGAATATCCAGTGAGATTAGTTTATGGTCTGATCTTACCAGTGAGGGATACACTTCTGGTCTGGAGCATAGAGTCCCCATGTTGGTGATGATCAGGTCCAGTATGTTTTCCCCTCTTGTGGGAGTGGTAACAAGTTGTTCCATAGCGTTTGAGTTTATAAATTCTAGGAACCTTTGAGCTAGGGTGTTGGAGCTAGAGTAATGCTCCCAGTCTATGTTTGGGTAGTTGAAGTCGCCCAATATAATGGTGTTTCGAGAGACCTTCATATTTTCCAGTGTTCTCAGGAAGGCTGAGTGGGGTTCCTGGGTTTGGGAGGGTGGTCTGTAGCAGGCTATAAACTGGAAGGCAGTTTTACCCACTGTTAGTTGCACATGGATAGTCTCTGATGCTTTGTGCTGTGCCACCAACCTGGAGGTGTGGGTATCTTTGACGAATATTGATACTCCCCCCTCCTTTTCTGGTTTGATCCAAGTTTTGGGGCCGAAAAGCATGGTATGAGGTATAACCTGGCAGTGCTAGGGTGCTCTCGGGAGCCTTGAACCAGGTTTCTGTTATTGCACAGATATCGATGTTCTCCATGCTAAGGAGAGTTTTGAGTGCATGCATCTTGAGGTTTAGACTTCTGGCATTGAGTAGCATTACTCTTAGTTTCTTATCCCTTGTGATACCTATGGAGGTGGGTTTGTCTTTTGAGCCTTGCCTAAAAAAGGCACTATGGGGGTAGCAAGAGCCTTTGCCAATATCCGAAAGCCCAGGGGTGACAGGTGCAAGCCATCCCTAGCGAAGCATTGTGGCTTGTCGAGCATGTCATCCCAGGCTGACAGGCATTGGATCCCCTTGGAATGACACCAATACTTAAGCCAATTGTTGAAATTGATCATCTTGTCTTCATATTGTGGCATCATTCTTGGTGAGGGTAAGATGCTACTCAAGGTCAGGGTCATACCGGCCTGGGCCACATGCTCAGAGAGCTCCTCTATGTCTCTTTTCATGTAGTCCAGTGAGGTACGTCTCAGGTCATTCACACCAGCATGGACAATGACGGAGTCATATTTGTACTTGCCTTGGAGTGACCTGAGTGCTTGTGTTATGTGGCGGATCCTAGCACCCAACAGGCAGCTCACCGTGACCTTCTCCTTGTTCAGCCTGGTGAGCGGGACATCAGTGTGCCTGACGATAGAGTCACCTATTACAAGTGTATTAGGTGTGTTTTTTAGCCTTAAGGGCTGTGACTGTTCAGCAGACTGGCTTTGTGAGCTATGTGTTGCACGTGTTTTGTTTTGGGGTAGCGGTTGCTTGGGTGTCTGCTTTGGATGTCTCTCCTGCTTAGGCAGATTTTTATTTAGAGCCTCCGAGTATGTTTTTGTGTGTTTATGTGTTTGGTTTGCTGTCGTGGTAGGTCTATGTGAGACTGGAATTGTAGTGAGTGTGATTTCCTTCTCCTCCTGACAGGTTTCACCAGTACTGAGTTGAGAGAGCTTAGCCTCCAGTTTGGCTATATGGTTGCATCTCTCACATGTGTTGGAATTTGTTGGGAGGAGAAGAGGGTTGTCTGTGTACATGAGGCAGTTGTAACATTGCCTCAAGATTCCCAGATTCACCAGCTGGACTGGAGAGGAGATTGACAATTGACCTTTGGACATGCTAGAATAGTATTGGGAATTCCTTTATAATTGAAAAAAATGGCCAATGGGGAACAAGGTACTCAAGGGGAGTTTGTGAGGGTGTAGTGCTTTTAATTTTTTAGTGCTGACTTATATAATTGCTTTAGTGAGCAAGTGCCAGGTAACTTAAATGCAATGTGTTACAGGTAACTTAAATGCAAAAATGACAAACAGTAACTTTCTTTCAAGTGAAACAAGGAAATAAGTACAGTAAGCAATGCAGATATCACTAGGGATCCACAGAAGGGCTGAAAAGCCGCGTTTTAGGTGGAATTAGCGTTTCAGGAAATAACAAGCAAACAAGCATACAAACAAAGCTAGAATCAGCAGGCCTGGATCTAGTCTACGCTACAGCAAACAAGGTGTACCAATTATCTAGTCTATGCTACAGCAAACAAGGTGTACCAATTTAGTAAGAAGCAGTTCAAATATGCAGGCACTATAAGCCTTTAACCAGAAATTCCCAGCTCAGAAGGGCAGAGTCCAGCCTCTCCTCCCACAAGAGTGCAGACCACGAACCCTCTTAATGTAAAATAACTGGCCTGAAGCCCAAGTGCTTAAACCAGAATTAATACACTTTTAGAATAACAAACACTGAGCCCTCAGTCAGCAGTTCCCAACTTAGAAGGATGTAAGCTACCTGTCCTGCCACTACAGTGCAGAGCACAAACCTTCTTAATGTAAAACAACTGGTCTGAAGCCCAAGTGCTTAAACTAAAAGGCTTAGAGTGAGTTACACCAAGCAGTAATAAATACAACTGAGTACTTTTAAGATGACGCAAAAGCAAAATAAAGTAGGAAGAAACACAAATACAGTAAAAGCAGTTTTTTTTTTTTTTTTTGTTTGGGTGAGCAAATGAGATGGGACCAGGAGGAGTATCCAAGTGCAAATTTACAAGAGGGGCGGGCAGTTTCAAAGCCACCAAGATTAACACCAACACAAAAACAGGGAGGGTGGGCAGGAACCTACTGACAAACAGAGTCACAGCTTCCAGCTAGATATTCCTCAATGCAACACAAACAAATTACTTTAAATCATCTATTATTTGATAAAAGTGCAGATAAAAGTTACTTAGCTTCACTTAGGCATTCAAGTTGATATCATGCAGGTCTTAACCGGCCAAAGCTCACAGTTTAAACAGAAGGTAATTCACTGTGCCACTTGTATAAGACAGAAACTGAATACAATGAAGGAACTACCCCCACCTATCACTGACTATGCAGGTTTTTAACAAGCCTTAACTGAAAATAAGACAGAAACTGAATACAATGAAGGAACTACCCCCACCTATCACTGACTATGCAGGTTTTTAACAAGCCTTAACTGAAAATACCACAGTACTACTGACAAACAGTGTCACAGCTTCCAGCTAGATATTCCTCAATGCAACACAAACAAATTACTTTAAATTGTCTATTATTTGATAAAAGTGCAGATAAAAGTTACTTAGCTTCACTTAGGCATTCAAGTTGATAGCATGCAGGTCTTAACCGGCCAAAGCTCACAGTTTAAACAGAAGGTAATTCACTGTGCCACTTGTATAAGACAGAAACTGAATACAATGAAGGAACTACCCCCACCTATCACTGACTATGCAGGTTTTTAACAAGCCTTAACTGAAAATAAGACAGAAACTGAATACAATGAAGGAACTACCCCCACCTATCACTGGCTATGCAGGTTTTTAACAAGTCTTAACTGAAAATACCACAGGTACTACTGACAAACAGAGTCACAGCTTCCAGCTAGATATTCCTCAATGCAACACAAACAAATTACTTTAAATCGTCTATTATTTGATAAAAGTGCAGATAAAAGTTACTTAGCTTCACTTAGGCGTTCAAGTTGTTAGCATGCAGGTCTTAACCGGCCAAAGCTCACAGTTTAAACAGTTTCCAGAGTCTGTAGATGGCCCACCTTTGGACAGAGGGATGACTATTGCTGGTCAGCATTCATTAGGCATGAAGCCTTTTTGGTGGCTACAGTTTAAATAGCAATTCAGAGGGTGTGATACATTATGTTTCATGCCTGGGTCCATCAAAGCATTGTTCTTGGCCTTACAGCAGACATTGAAGACCTGTTCCTAGTGATAGCAGGGTGGTTATATTTGATATTTTTTAGAAGGAGATTGAGAAAGAGAGAGGGTCAAAATTAGTCCTGAATTTGTCTGCCAATAGTTTGTTATATCTTCTGGCTCAGTATATGTGGCTGCATTAACAATGAGCTCTGCACACATTTGTGTATTGTCTTTCAGGTTACAGATATAACTACAGTATGTCTTGTGGTCCTCCTTGGTCTGGGGGGCCAAATTTACCTCAAATTTGGCTTTTGTAGACATTATTTTTACACCGAGTAGTTTAGGTTGAGAGAGCTTTTATCTTGCTGGGTGGTACACCTCTTCATTTTTGCCATGATTTTCTTCCTTCTGTTATAGAGCATCCTGATGTTGTGATTCCACCACAGTGGTTTTTTTTTTTTTTTTTTTTTTTATTAAGTTACTTCTGTATTTATTCCTGGAGGGTACAGCTTCCTCTATGCAGCTATTAGCATACTTCTGTAACGTTTCTGTGAGCAGTTGTCCAGAGGCAGCAGAGTTCCCAGGATTTGTGGGGGCTTGAAATGCTGTCACATTATCAGGTAGTAGCATGTATGGGCCTGTGAGTCTTAGAATAGTGCTTGAATATTCTAGGATTAGCTGGGGTTCTGGGTTTTATTTTTACTTCAAAGGAGACCATTTTGTGGTCTGACCATTCCACAGAGGACATTACACTAAGTGATTTGCAGCATTCTCCCATATTAGTGAGGACAAGATCCAGTGTGTTTGTGCCCCTGGTCAGCATAATCATAAAATCATAGGAGATCATAAGTGATTACTAGGCTATTGCTCTGGAGGTTGTTTTTAACCTAGCCATTTAAACCCAATGTAATACAGTACAGGTATTAGTCAATACCCAAGATTGCATTTAGTTCATAGTTAGGTACTAAGCTATTGGCCCTAGGGCCTATATAAGCCTAGCCAAAAAGGTACCCTGGTTTTTGCCACCCAAGAAAATTATTTTCCTGTGCTCCTGTCGAGAAGACCCCACAGAGATGATCCCTGGGGTAAATTTCCTATTTCCCATCCAATCATCAAGATTTTTTCTTGAAGAGTGCTAATGAGGAGATTTGTTTGATATAGATAGGTAGTTTGTTCCTTAGTATGGGAAGTCTCTGGGACAGGACTCTATCCCTCCAGCATCCTCTGTTTATTGTGGTGACAAGGTTTAGGTCCCTGGAGCATGTAGCTCAGACAGATTGGAATTTCTGAATGCACCAGATATGACAACTGATATATAATTGCCACAGACTCACCAATAACTGTACGACCACCTTGCTATGTGAAAAATTCTTTATTCCACAATGATGATGACATGAACTGAACACGTTAAAAACAATAAATCATATTAAAAATTCATAAAAACGCTAAGCGCTTTCACCCACGCATAGTGAGCTTCCTCAGAACACAGTTAATGGTATAAGTACGCCTTATATTTGAAAGTTGGCGCCAACTTAACAGCTGTTAGTAAGCTTCCAGCCATTTAAATTCTTAAAGCAGTATCCGCTCTAATGATAAAATCGGCTATACAAGCCTGTCAGCTTATAAATAAGGCAGTATACAAACATTGACAATAATCGTATCTGTACATGCCAACAATAGGTTTCCTTCAGATGCATCATATCCACAATCACAAACATGTGCAATTCAACAATCTATAAATTTTAAACAAATAGTATGTATGAAAAAAATCATCCTTTCCATTATACTTGTCACCCATGACTAATAGATATAAGTGCAAACTTCATAGGAACTAACAAAAACATGACGCGTTTCATCCGTATCCCTGCTACATAATGTATATCTAAAAGGCTGTCTTCGCAACTACGTATAAGTGACAAGAACCTAAGATGTTGCTAAGATATACATGCCTATATGTATTACTAAGTCTGTTTCTTAAAACGTAATATACTGTGACGATGACTAATAATAACCACCATGAGTAGATGGTATGAATATTGTAAATACCATCTACATCTCATATAAAATATCTCCCGGTATACTTAAATGCAATATATGAGCATTTGATGTAAAAAATATAATATATGAGCATTTGATGTAAAAAATATAATGTGTAAACATTTGGTATAAAACACTGGGGTGATACCTAATTTATATTCATCTCCAGAATGGCCTTGCATGAGATGTATTCATTGAGGCCCGATGGTGTTGCCACATCTAAATACAACTGCCACCAAACTTCCTTGAAATTTAATAACGTCTTATAATCACCACCCCTCGGATCCATCTTAATGATATCTAAAATAGCAGATTTAAACTCGTGTAAATCACCCATCTTTTCAACATGTCTGAATAATGCATTTGTGGGATCCTTCTTCCTAATGTTGTAAATGTGATCGTATATATGTTTCCTAAAACATCTCTCAGTCTTACCTATGTAATAACTCGCACATTTACTGCATTTTGCTAAATAAACAACCATTTTAGTATTACAATTTCCTTGTTTGAATTTGACTGTTGGTCTAAACCCGTTGTTAATAATTAGTTGTTCTTTTTCCAGTATATATTTACATTGGTTACATGAACCACATTTTTTGGTGTGGGCTGTAATACCCTTCACTCCACCCTTCACACCTGCAGAGTGTTGTTCCAAAAGTTTTTTGATATTTTGCCCCATTTTATGAAGTATTCCTGGTTTAGTACCCATGATGTCTATTAAAATGGAGTCTCCCAACATCAAATTCCAATATTTGCTTAATATATTGATCACGTTACTTGATACTGGACTGTACTGTAATATAAAGGATCTCTGGTGTTGACCTGACTCACTGTCATAGTTTATTCCAGTCCTTAAACCTTTTTATACCTGATTATTTGCAACACCAGATCCTAATAATGGTTTGAATTTGTTTCCCCATTCTTGTATGACATATTGACCCACATCCTGCATCATTCTCAGTGAATATCCCCTCTCTAGGAATAAACCTGTTATAAATTTGATTTCTTCCATCATTTTATTGTAGCCAGAAGTCATACGTATGGCTCGAATACATTGCCCTTTGAATATATTATATTTAAGCTTTTCTGGATGACAACTACCATATTCCAATTAGTCATTAGAAAAAGTACTTTTTCTGTGAATTCTAGATTTCAATCCACCTTTCTGATAATAAATGTAGACATACATTCTAAGATTAGGCATACTTCATCCTTAATCTTAGAATGTATGTCTATAGTGTTAGACAACAATTTTATTTATTTTGAGGATGAGCACTTCAGGCAGACCATGGGGTAGCTATGGGGGCGGCTTGCGCTCCCATATTTGCCAACCTGGTCATGCTTGATTGGGGAGGATACAATTTTATTTCCAAGTGCACACTACAAGAGCATCAAACACTATTCTAGATTTCTAGATGACATACACATTATATGGGATGACAGTTTGAATAAATTTGGTGCTTTCATTCAATATTTGAATAGCAGCAGTGATTTTCTCAAGTTTACATTTTCTCACAGCTACGAGGGAATTGCATATCTTGATACTTACATTTATTTTAATATGCTTTGAAGGTGGTGCGTCAAAGAGGATACCTTACATTTCCTGCCAAGGTTGACTGAATTTAATAATTAGTCATTTTACAGAGCTGGGGAGGGCACAGAAATGTGGCTTTGCATCTTCCTCCCTTATTGCCTCCATTGCTGACAGTTTGATCACTTTAGCCTGGCATACAATAGAAAGTTGTCCTGTTTTACTGCTTTTTCCTTATTTGATACATGTGTTATTGGATATAACATTGTTATCATGGTGTAGTGGTTAACTACTGTGACTGTGATGTACAGGTTCCTGAACTCTACTGGGCTCAAGTGTCCCTTTTGAAGTTTGTTGCATAAGCACTGTCTGGTTAAGTAACTTGCTTAGCATAACACAGCAGACAAATTGAGGTGGAAGGAATTAAAGAGTGTACCCAGAACTACAGGAAGCACCTTATTAATGACTCAAAGCCTTATCCTGTATGCTAGCTGCCAGACATTTTAGGCACCTTCAGCTTCATGCCAAACACTGCTCTGAATCATTATACACATGGTTGCATCTAATACATTTCTCTCTTGCTTGCATTTTACTTGCACATTTACACTAGCTTCTCCATGCTTACAGCTTTGATTATTGCATATTTGTTTTAGTTTGTTTAATTTTAGTTGCATCTCTCACCACAGTCTTATAAGCACTTTGCTTTTTAATTTGTTCAGGCTAACAAGCAATTGGTATGACCTTTGCTAATATTAACATTAGCTCTGTAACTTAAAACTTCATACTCTATAATGCCTATTATAAATCTATCTGTCAGAAGTGTAACTGGTTCAACCAGTGTCCTGGGCCCGTAGTATGAACCAGTACCCCCCACCCAGCTCTTGAAGTGAAGAGCAAAAAAAAAAAAAAAAAAGAAATAAGACAATTGATAAGTGATCACCATAAAACTCAGATCTATGCTACCCGCCTTGTATTCAACAGCAAAAAAAAAAACAAAACAAAACAAAAAAAAATAAAGCAGTGACTTTTCCTTCTATAGGCAAACCAACCAGATGGCCAGATGCATGACATGCACCCCTTCCCTCCTGCTCCAGCCATTCAAATCCTATTTTTTGTTTTTTTGTTTTTTTTTTACTCAAATGATTTTTATTTTGATGAAATAACACAATAGTTTAATACATTCATAATATTTAATAACAATTTACAATATTTATATTCAGCCTGATAAAAGGGATTCAGAGAAAAACATGTGTAGTGAAATAATAAGTTAATATATAAACTATGATAGGAAGAGTTTGGTTCCATCTGTAGGGTATCAATCAAATTCAAAAATTTCCTCCACGGACTATTCACCAATGGCTTAGGAAAAGTTCTTAACTCTTTAGTTCTTTTCTCAATTAGTATGCATTTCTTCAGTGATGATAGGAATTCCTCCATTGTGGGTGCTACATTAGAGTTCCATATTCTAGTTATACATTTTCTGGCTATTGCTAACATTGTCCACAACAAATACAGGTCATCTTTTTTCATATTATTACTGTTAACAACATTCAATAAAATTAAAGACTTTGTCAAAACAAATATATCAGTATAGATAGCTTGAAGAAATTGGTTAATCTCATTCCAATATGGTTTAATATTAGTACAGTCATAAAAATATGAGACCGGTCAGCATTAGATGACATCTCCAACATAACTTGCTGTTTGAAGGGTTCATTTTGGAGAGTTTCTCAGGTGTCAAAAAGGATCTGTGTAGAAATTTCCAATAAAAAATACTCCAGAATTGTGAATATGAATTTAGTTTAGCTGAAAATAAAATGTTTATTTTATCTTCCATTGATAATGATACTTAAAACCCTTTAGTTAGGTATTGCTAGTAAGAATCTTTAGGAGCTGTCTTATAGACAATTAAAGTGTTATATAGATATGATAATTCATTCTTAACATTGATATTATTATATAGAATTCCAAAAATCCAGTTTATATTTTTGGTACGGTTTTGAAGGATGAGTTATGTATTATTCTACACAGATCCTTAGTGTATGCTGTGACACTCTGAAGAACCAACCAGTCATTAGAGGATAGGCCATAGGTTGACAACATACTTTGTGTGATCAAAGCATGTTGGTTTTCAGTACATTGCAACCAAAAAACAGTTTACTCTTTTCCCATAAATCAAAAATCTCTCTATGTGTTTTATCAGAGAAATCCCTTGTAATAGTAAATGGTATTAAAAACATATGCCACAGTTTTATATCTAGATTTGTGTTAATGAATTTTCTAAACAAATCAAAAATATTGTTTATTAGTGTTAGTTTCGTTAATTTTGTTGTACTGTACTGTAAATTTAAACTTAAATAGTGCCATATCTTATCTTTGTCAGTTACCAAACCATTTTTGATAAATAATTTTCATTCATTAGTATAATGGAGTGTAACTGTTTCCAATTGGAAGAGTATCTAGGATTTATCCAATTCATCACTATTTTAATTATAGGTGCCTTTATATAAGTTTCAATCTCTGGGAATATTAACCCCCCTTGTTCCCATTTTCTGATATGATGAGAATATGCCACTCTATTTCTTTTGGGGTACCACAGGAATTTCATCAGAGTTGAAGTGATTTCTTTAAGGATTTTCTTTCCTGGTAGAAGTATAAAGGCTTGTGCTATATATAATATTTTAGGTAACAAAACCATTTTTATCAGTTGTAACTTATCATCAAATGTTAAAAACAAATTATTCAATTTGCTTATTCATGTCTTGATTAAGTCTATGGCTTTAGCATAGTTAAGCTTTAAGGTTTCCTCTATATTCTTACCTAGGACTATTCCTAAATAGTCTAGAGTTGAAACTTGGTTTCCAATAATATGATTAACTGGAACCTGTAAGTTCTTTTTTTATTTAATAATAAATATTTTGATTTAGATTTGTTGAAGGAGAGTCCTGAGATTTTTTGGAAATGTGTTCTTACTATATCCACTTCACCTAACACTTCCTTAGAGTTGAGTAAGGTAAGTAAAACATCATCAGCAAACATCATTATTTTAGATATTTATTGGTCATATATATTTATACCTCTTATCTTTGGGCTATTACATATTAAAATGGCAAGTATTTCTTTGGCCAGAGCAAATAGCATAGGGGACATGGGACATCCTTGCCTAGTACCTCTAGTGATTTGGATTGCTTTGGAAGCAAAGGGACCTAATTTGACATATGCTAGATTATTTTCATAGATTTTCTTTATCATTGTTATAAAAAGGGGGGATCAAATAACAGTAAGACTTTAAATAAATAACCCAAATTTAAGGAGTCAAAGGCCTTTTGAATGTTTAGACCTATTATCAATGATGCATAGTTTATTCTATTGAGGTAATCTATCAGTGTTAATACTCTTTTAATATTATCCTGTGTATGCTTGTTATGTATGAAACCAGTTTGGTCTTCATTTATTATTTTAGATATGGGTATTTTCAATCTATTGACCAAAATTGACATAAATAGTTTATAATCATTATTCAACAAAGAAATAGGTCTATATGAGTTGCAATGATTAGGGTCCTTATTCTCTTTTAATATAGGGGAAATTAGAGAATATCTCCAAGAAGGGGGAATATTTGCTAATGTTTGAACTTCAAGAAAGGTTTTATGTAGGAGAGAGAGATTATAGAATAAGAGAACAATCTATATATTTTGATAATTAAGCCATCTATTCCAGGTGCTACTTACTTCCTTTAATCCCATCTATAATTTCCTTTTGAGAAATAGATTTTTGTGGATCTAACTTAGGTTCCTCAGGAATTCTTGTTATGTTGGGAACTATATTCTCTAACTTCTCACATTAATTTGTACTTATTTTATCTTTATGATGCTCTGCATAATGATAATTAAAAGCCTCCAGAATGTCCCCTATGTCCGATACTTTTTTTCCTTTTCCCTTCATGAAAGATACTATCAATGTTACTAATTTTTGATTGTATCTTAACTTTCATAGATAGGTTGTGAAGATGCTTAGGAGAGGTAGCATAAGAATTTAATTTCAGTTTTCCATAGCTAAATTAGTTTTAAGGGATAATATTTCATTGTATTTCATAGCTTCTTCTATTTTCTTATTATTATTTGTAGCAATTAACTTCTTATTAGATTTAAGAGATAATAATTGATTTTGGAGATGCTGTAACTTTGAGTCCCATTCTTTAATTTTATTTTTGTACCAGCTAATGGTTTTACCATATAGATAGGCCTTAAGAGAATCCCAAACCATAATCGTGTTTTCTTCAGGTTTATATTAATCTCTAAGAAAAGCTGAAGTTCAGAAGTTATCCAAGATTTAAAATCTTTAATTTTTGTGATATATGAAGGAATCCTTGAAGTAATAACTAACTGATTGAATTCCAAGTGTATTGTTAACAACAGGGAATTATGATCTGAAAAGGGACAAGGATGTATTGAAAAATTCAAGATTTTAGAATAAAGATCTTGTGAGATATACATTTTATCTATTCTAGTTTGGATACCATGTCTATAGTCTTGGTGTAAGAATAGTAGAAATTTGGTCGCAAAGCATTGAAGGTGTCTTTTAATTTAAACATTTCTGTCCATTTTTTAACTGTTTGGCTGAGGACGATAGTCTAGGAGATTTCCTATTGGTAGATTCTGTAATATCTGTGATACAGTTGAAATCACTTCCTAGTCTAATATTACCTTTAGAAGTAGTTGTAATAAAGTCTAAGTATTTCTTAGCTAGTCCAACCCCCATAGCTGAGAACCAGTATAAATTAGCCAGGGTCCAAATTATATTGTTAAACTTAAGTATAACTAAGGCCATGAGTCCATCATTATCTACACATTTGTAAATAATTTGGGGATTTAGGAAAGTGTTTTTCCATAGAATTGTTACTCCTCTGGTCTTATTTTTATAAGAAGATTGAGCAAGTATTGTGTATTCCTTAGGGTCCCACATAAATGTGTCATTTATTTGTGTCTCTTGGAGAAAAACTACTTGAGCCTTGTTTAGTTTAAGATACCTTAGTAGGTTAGCTCTCTTATATGGATTGTTTAAGCCATTAGTATTTAAGGATATCAAAGTTAAATCCATATCAGAATTCTTTAAAGATAACAAATAATAAAGGAACTTTTATTAATAGAATCCTGTATACATAATACCCATCCTGAATAGACAACAGAATATCAGTTGTTATATTTCTATTTATCTCAATCCAAATAACTTTCCACATAAAACATAAAAATAAAACAATTTTGTCAGGTATTTCAAAACTAGAAAAACAGTTAAATAACAAAACAATTAGCATATTTCACTCTGATATAAACTTTAATACACCCTATACATGGAATGAGATACATTCCTAGTCTAGCAAACAAAATGAAATCTTCTAAACTACCTATCCCAACCATCAACCTTTGTTGGTTCGAGCCCATGAAAATAAAGTAAAAAATGGAGAATATATTACAAATTAAGAGAAAAATAGTGATAAACAACTAATAAGATATTGATTCCTAAGTTATATACACTATTATTAGAAGCAGTAAACATTTATACAGTAATCATTCACTAAGGAAGCAAGAGACACATTAGGATATATATATGAATTTAGTGCTTAATAGACTAAGGAAACATTACCTTTATTAACAATCTAAATGATTACCCAAAATACCTAAGCATGTCATCTGTATTAGTTTTAATAAGAACTTCAAAATGGCAGAACAAATCAAAGAATCATTTAGCATTTGTATTTACTTGCCTTCTGAATAAATCTTATCATGACAAACTCCCACTAAATAAAAAATTTCACAAGAATTGGGTGTTGGCACATAGTGAGTGTGTATCATTCCCAAAAGATGTTAACATAGATTCTTAGAAATATTCCATAAGACATATTTGTCCTTAATTAACTCCTAAACTTTTGGAATAGCAGATGTTTAAATGACTGACTAAAATCAATAATAATTAACTGGCATCAGTTAATATGACAAAAATTAGTAAAAAACATTATTTATATAAAACTTACTATGGATAACAGGTCTTAAAAGTGAATGACTCAAAGACAGAATTAAGATAGAAATAGCTGTAAATATCTACCATAGTAATAGGGTAATACTGAAACTCATAACTTGTTTGTTGTGCTATCACAAGTCATAGATATTACTGAGCTTTTTCCCTGTCTTAAAGTGCTAATATACTAAAAAAACATGACTTTATAATAACTGAAAACATGACATCTGAAACAAATAATATCTAAGATACAATAAGAAAATCAACATATTAGATACAAAGTAATTATAGTTCAATCAAAATTATTCACACATATATTTGTTAGGATTTAGTATGGTATTTGAGTATCCTACAGTTATTACCATTAGTCATAAGCATTTCCTGTAAATGTATAAGCCTATACTAAACACTTCCTAACTGCATAGGAAAGTTATTTGTAAAGATCTATTTATAAAAAGCTCCAGTATATTCACTAGAAATAGTGGCTATAATTAAATGTTTACAAGAAAAAATAATATTTCTGAATATATTTGATCACAAAATATAGTCACTATTATAAAAGGGAACCATGAATATGTTTGCAGACAGTTGTTGTTGTGTCCTTCGGCTTTTTCCCGGTTAGGGGTCGCCACAGCGGAGCTCCGGTCCGCTAATGATTGGTAGAAAATTTTTACGTGCGGAGTTACCAGCTCTAACGAACAACCTTCAACGAAGGTACGCTCCTTCACGCATGTCTCCACACAGAAGATGATTTAGCTGAGAATCGAACGGACAACGTCTTGCTGTGAGTCGACAACACTACTGCAGCAGCACCACCGCAGTGTAGCTCATAATTCTTGTAAAAGAAGCCTACTATGCTATATTAACCAATCAGAGACTTGACATTCAAAATTAGGCTTGCATATACACATTAGATGTAATGTAATCTGATCTGCATGCATAGAATGCATGATGTCACGAGCTAAGTAAGAAAGATTCACTTCTTAAATTTCAAACTGACATTTTCCTGCCCAGCACACTACACAGTACAGTTTCCTGACCTCACATAACTGTATCACAAAGTCTGCTTATTTAAACTAACAAATATAAAGTTTAACTGTCAGATACTTCCAATCAGTAAATTAGCATTCAATACACAAGAAATCACCTCCGGACATCACAAACCATACAAGACACATAAAAAACTGTTTCATACAACCTTTCCCATAACTAAACTCTATATAACCGGCAAATTTAGAACATCCAAAATAGTCATTTAAAAGCATTCTAAAAAAAAAGAACACACCTCGCCCATTACATAAAAACTTTCAGATCCCAGCTAAAGCTTCTAATTAATAGGCAGAACAGTCCATAAATTCATGTCATCATTCTTATTTTAAATACAAAGTCATTTTCTGAAGCAAGCACTTACCAGGAACACACAGGAAATATAACTTGTAACCATTTTAAAACCTTGTGCCATAAAACATACAAGCATACAACTGTCAGAGAGACCCAATTTATGTCAAAAGCCGGCAAACAGCTTATTGTTCACACAGGTAACAATATTTATTCTGAAACAATCAGAAGTTGTAAATATTAAAGAGACTAGTTAATATATACTAAATCGTAGATATGCTCTGTTATCCCATGTATCCAAAACAGTTTTGATAAATTAATCTAAGCGGTGACTATGCCTGTGTAATAACTCAGAAGAGCATTTAGCAGGGCAAAGGGCTATATATTATTTGAAATAAAACATGTCATCATAAGGTCATAAAAGTAAAGATAGATTACTGTTCAATTATATCACTCAATAAACCAGTAATGTTATACTAATATACTAAAAAGCATAAACAGTTATTTAATTTGTTTATGAACAAAAAAAGTATAGAAATGAAAAAAGCAAAAAGAGAAAGAAAGACAATAAGAAAATTATTGTCGTGACATACCTTACTTGAAGATGTAGTAAGTATAAAACAAATTAAAGTCCAGTTGCAGTAGATTCTTTGAGAGATTTAATGGCAACAGCAATCTTTGACTCAGTTTTTTGTTATTTCTTTTTAACATCAGTCCAAGAAGATTTATCAGTAACTCTCTTCAGAGATGCAGATGCCCATTCTATATCTTCAGGTAAGGAAATAATGTTATTGTTTTTAATAAAGGCAGTGGCTTCCTCTAAGGCATTAAATGATCTCATTTCATTCTGATATAGGATTTTTATTCTGGCAGGAAAGACAAGCAGAGTTTTGATGTTATTCTGCTTTAACAGTTTTATTAATGGCCAAGCTTTTTTCCTCTGTTCCAAAACCTTGGTAGAATAGTCATTATCAAACCTAATTGGGTTTTGATTACATTTTAATGGACTTTTCCTCCAGGTAGATTTTAGGACCAACTACTTGTCCAAGATAGAAACTTTATGACTATTGATCTGGGAGGAGTAGAGGAGGATATTGACACTGGCTTTCCTAAAGCTCTATGAGCCCTTTCAATATCGAATGACAGACCCTCCTTTAAATCTAAAATCTCTGGAATCCAGGTATTCAGGAAAGAAATCATATCTTCTCCTTCAGCTCTCTCAGGGATGCCAAAAATCCTTATATTTGACATTCTCTCCCTGTTTTCTAGGTCAACCACTTTATTGAGAAGCCAAATGTTTTGTTTGATGAGAAAATCTTTCTGGCTTTCTTCTTCCTTCAGTCTTCCATCAAGATCATTCAGGGATGCTTCTAAATGTATCATTCTGGATTGATGCTGCTGTATAAGTTTCTTGAGAGAATCTGTTTGTTTCTGACAATTTTCCTTGAGGTTTTGTAAATTCTCCTTAAAATCATCCATTTTTAGTGAGAGTTCTTGTAGAGTAGATGTCACAAGCTGCATTTCTTTTTTTAAAGCCATGTCAGAATGAAACGCCTTTGAAGTGCTCATCTCCACAAATGATATATTTTCCTTTATAATTTGACAGGAAAAAACTTTCCTAAGTTTACCAAAGTTACTAATAATATAGTTTATACTTTCATCTATCAATTCTAAGTATTTTACTTAAATAAAATAAGTTATTTCCCATTTTTTTATACTAGTTTCATGGAGCTCTGAAAAAAACTGCTGCTATCAGTTGGCCATCTTGGCTCCGCCTCCTACCGATCAGATCCTATTTTTTGTGTCCCTACCCCTGATCATCCTTCAACATACCCTGCCTGCATGGAGCATTACAGCACTCATGCTTTAGTTTAAAAAAAGAAAAACAATGTCTCCTTTTTAAACTGTAGCAAACTGTCTGGTGTAGAAATGTAGCAAACACTTGCTACAGTTTATACCATGCCTGCACAGAGCACTACAGCTCTCATACTTTAATTTAAAAAAATCTATATATATATTTCTCTTTTCTTGAAATTCAGCAAACTGATACAAATGTAGTGAACAGTTGTTATAGTTTATACCTAGATTTTTTTCTTTTGATCTATAACAAACTGCTGGCTACATTTTAGCAAGCAATTGCTACAGTTTAGGCCACACACAGAGTGCTACAGTGCTCAGGTTAGAATGCAAATGCAACACTGGCTTTTAAAAGCTGGTATTGCATTAAAGAAAGATCCAGATCAGCTGATCATGCCCCCAACAGTTTCTACCTGGAGCAGTTGCCCATTTTGCCTAACATACCTATGCTACTGCTCTCTCTTCTTTGCTTGTCATTAGTGCCATCAGACTATCTTTCCAGTTCATATGAATGTCTCACAAATGCTTTTTAGAGACCCCCCACTTCAAGGAGTCATTCATTGAAGTATACTCTCTTGTGTATTGCAGGTTCATAGGTGTTTATATTTTGTTTAGACACAAAATGTTCATCTAGCGTTGCTATTCCAGTCTCAAACAAAGCCACAGCTGGCTCATCTAGAACCAGGATTCAGTTCCTGATACAATGTTCCATCCTCTCACAAAAAAAAAAGAAAGAAAGAAAGAAAAAAACGTTGGCTTTTACTGTAGAAAGCCAGTTAAAACATGTGTTCCCCTCTGCTTCAAACAGCCAGATACATGCCTGCAAACTGAAAAAAAAATTGAAAGATTAAAGGACGTGCTAAAGTGCCTTTCTGTGGTGGCACATTCAGAAATGCCACTAAAGAAACAAAATGCAGGAATTGTACTTTTCCTTTGTGCCCACAAACAGTTTTAGCCCATCGCAGCTGCCCCTTTGCCCAGCCCTTGTTATGCTTCTAGCCTCAAATGGTAAGACTTGCCCCTCAGTAAATATAAAAAGCACCCAAAATAAATTCATCATTTGTCTGCATAGTAGCCAAAAGGATAACCAATTGAAATGTTGGGACCCACTACAGCAAGTCCTGAAACATGGAGACTGAATGGCTGAAAAAAATGTACTTCCATATAATAAGCCCGAGATGGACATTTCTCAGAATATTCCCTTCCATATAATAAGCCCGAGATGGACATTTCTCAGAATATTCCCTTTTTCTTCAAGATATGGCAATCTTGAAGTTAGTATAAATAAGGTATGAGGTATAGGGGGTTCCTCCAAATCAGGGGATGCAGGGATGCTTGTCCGCCCGCAAAAAAGAAGTTTAAAGGAGAAGAGTAACGTTTGAAATTCACTGTTCCCTTGGATTTTCCATCTTTTTTTTCCAGTGTATTGGCATTCTTCATTTTGAGTGCCAGCATTTCAATATGGAGCCATAATAAAGGGAGCTTTTCCTGAACCTCATGGTCTTCTTTGTCCAGCTCTGCCACTGTTCTGTAGTGTGCAGACATTTGCTTCATATTGGCCATGCTGACAATTGTGCAATGTGAAATAGCTCTGGTAGGCTGAACTTTGTTGATTTTAATGTCATTACAAAGGCTGCCAACTTGTTTGAGTCCATACATTGCCAAAATGTGGGCAAAAGCATTACTGGGAATTCTTGTGGTACTGTTTTGCAGTATCTCACCAGTTTGACCTGTTGCCAGTTTCTCTGTGGTACTGCTAGCATTTTGTTTTAATCCTACCATATTCTGAAATTATGTCACATTCTGTACTATATTTCAAGATACCAGATACTTAGGAGACCAGGACTGGTGTGTATTAGTTTATTTCATTTATTTCCCATTCAACTTGCACACGCTCATACAACACAGCAACATGTACAATTTTTTTAGGCCTTCGGTCAGTTCATCAAAGGTTACTAGCTTCAATACTGCTTTATGGATAAACCCCATTTAGGTTTTAAACTGGTATGATCAGTCTTTTATTGCTCCCATCAGGGCTGGCCTTATGCATAGGCAAACTAGGCAACCGCATAGGGCACCATGCCACTGTACTTGCAGGGAGTGCTTTTTCTCTGTTCATCCGTTTATTTATTTATTAATTGAGAGTAATGTTTCTGTACTCTAAAACAACAAATAAGTAAAGCACCCCTAGAAAGTAAAAAGAAAAATGGGCCTGCAGCCCAGCGAGCACTGGGGGGGGGGGGAAATGGTTCACTAGTGGACTTGATATCACCTTAAGTTATGTTAGCTATCTTAAACATTGCAAGGCCATTGGAGTAAAGACCTCACAATTTTCAAATGTAGGCATGAAGTTGCCTGAATTTTTTTTTCTTTCATATTTGATCATCAAGGGACAGACCAGAGGTAGGGGCAATCTACCAGGCATGGTGCTGGTGAGGGAAATATTATTATTTTACAATAGTGCTGACAGATTGATCAGCCAGTGACACAGTGTGCTACTGTTTTTGTGGTGATGCTGGCAGTGATCAGCCATATATTGTTGCAGTCTGGCTTTATGATTGTGTGGAATAAATAATTTAGATTGGAATACTTTAAAGTGTAGCAAATTGTTTGCATGGATTGTGGAGAAATACCTCTCAACATCTTACACCAAGAAATCTATACAAAGCCTAATATAGTTGGGGGACAAAGATCCACAAATAGGGACAGATTTTAAATATTACTTTTATAAAGTTAGCAAGTTGCTAGAATAACAGGTTTGGCATTAGTATGCATTTTTTCTGAAGGAAATAAAGCCTGAAACTCAATTGTGTGTTATTATTTCATGACTTCATTTATCAGGGATTTTCCAGAAAACCACAAATTGTATGTTGAATAGATCAAAAATATGAGGCAAAAATATGAGCATTCTGCAAAAATCTGGACAGTTGAGAGCTATAGGGGAGACAAAGGCCCAGAATTAGCAGATGTAGCTGAAAAGACTGACATTGCACATTTGTGTTAGTGAATAGATTATTGCCATTAAATTTTACTTATTTTATTTGTTTTTATTTTTACATTTGTTAACCGGGTTAGTCTGACTGGACCTGGTGACCCCTTTTGCAGTGAAGACCCGAGGAGAAAAGCTCCAGGAAAGTAATTAAAAATAAGAAAACCCTAACAGTTCAAGTTTTAAGATACTTAACAGTACAAAAAAACAGAGAGAAATATACAATATGAATATACACAAGGCAAAAGTACAGTTTTGAGAATGCAGTAACAACATGTTTGAGAAATTTGGTTAGGATTAAGTTATTTACAAAAAATGTAGCAATGCCTAAAATATAAAAAAAAAATCAGAGTAACATCATGACATAGTACAACAAAGATGCATTTAATAGCAGAGGTACTAACTGCAGGGAGAGTAATATGTATAGACAGTTTAGGTAGATACCAGGCAGATATGTTAATTGAGAGAAGAAGAAAAATTCATTAGGTAATGTCTTGACAAGTACATATCCAGGCATGTTGGAAATTAATTTTTAGTTGCTTTTTGAATACGCCGCTTTTCGTAGTGGAGCGAAGGGACAATGGAAGTTTGTTCGATGGGTATGCAATTGAATGACTGTAAAGTATTTTTGCAATATTTTTTTATTTGACTTGATTACCTGCAGAAGGTTTTGTTCATAGGTTCATAGGTTCATAGGTTTATACTAGGCTATCTGCCCTAAGGCATTTATAAGCCTAGCCCAAATTATTGACCCCTTATATGAAAAATACTGTGCCCATTAGTTTGTTGTGCCTCTGTCCAGCAGTGACACAGAGATGATTCCTGGGGTAAACCTACGATCTCCCATCCACAGGTCTAGATTTCTCTTGAACAGAGTCAGCGAGGTGCTCTGCCTCACATGGACCGGGATTTTATTCCACAGCATAGAGTCTCTGAGTGATAAATCTATCCCTCCAGCACGTCCTATTTATATCTGTGCTAAGGTTTAAGTCGCTTGCTCTACTGGTTTGCCGGAATTTGGACTGTTTGCGGTGGAGCATGTCCATTAATTCCGGGTTGGACATGGCCTTGTATGTCAGGCACATGTCACCTCTGAGCAGACGGTATGCGACTGAATAGAGCTGGAGTTTCTTCAATCTGGCAGCATATGACAGATTTTGGAGTCCCTTTATCCTTTTGGTGAGGAACTTTTGGGTCTCTCCAATTGCTGCAGATGTCGGGTGAGATACATCCCGAATGGGGCATTGTACTCGATCATTGGTCTGATAAGTGAAGAGTATAGGGAACAATGACCTCACTAGATCTGGATGTGAATCCCTTCATGATCAGGTGGGCAATGTAGAAGGTCTTTCTAACCACTTTAGCAATGTGAGTGTCAAAAGAAAGGCCACTGTCAACCTGGGTCCCCAGGTCCCTGATAACCTCTTCTGTGCTTAGTGGATTGCCACCTATATGGTAGCTTGGGGTTACCTTGTTTTTCCGAAGGGTATGACTATACATTTTTGGCGTTTAACTTCAGGCCATGGCTCTGGCACCAGCTATCTGTTTCCGTGAGTCCCTTCTGAAGGATATCCGTGTCCGATGCACTTTCCACTATGGCGCCCAGTTTGCAGTCGCCTGCAAACTTTGTCAGCCAAAGTCCTCCCATGTTGGCCTGTACTTCTGAGAAGTAGATGCCAAACAATAGGGGCCAAGGACCGAGCCCTGTGGGACACCACTTGTGACCGGCTTGGAGTCTGACACAGCCAGCAACTCTAACCCTGTGGGTTCTGTCCTTAAGCCAGTTTGCAACCCATCTTGTGACATATGGGTTTACATTTAAGCTGGTAAGTTTTTCTACAATACCACTGTGTGAAAGCCTTTGCAAGGTCAAGGTAGGCTGTATGGACTGCCTTTCCTCATCAATGGCCTTGGTGACTGTTTCAAAGAAGTCAACCAAGTTCAAATGATCTTCCCTTGACAAAGCCAAACTGGGTCGGGTCCAATGTCTGCAAGTCCCCTATATCTTTGTTTATGAGCTCCATTATGATCCTCTCCATAGCTTTGCAGACTAGACTTGTTAAGCTTATGGGGTAATTACCAGGGTCCGTAGAGGCACCGCCTTTGTGGAGTGGGACCACAGTTGCCGTCACGCCACTCCTTGGGCACGATCCTGTGGTAAGGCTGAGATTAAACAGCTGCCTTAGGTTTAATTCCTCATTTAGCTCGTGTAGCACACAGTCGGGGACACCATCCGTCCCATTGATGCTGTGTTTTAGCTTTAGAGAGAGCAGCTTTCACCTGCGCATTTGAGATGTCCGGGAGGCTACACTCGGCTGGGATAGTTATCTCTCCTTTAGGGTGAAGTTTGCACTGAACCTGTCTGCCAGTATGTTGGCAATGTCTGTGGGTTCAGTGATTTTTGTATCATTTTGGACTAATTCTGAGCATATCTGGGAGTTTCCACCCAGGTTCCTAACATAGCTGAAAAGGCCTTATGATTGTCCTTTGAATCCATGGCAATTTTTCTCTCAAAATTGGCCTTAGTTGATTTATGAGTGCTCGTTTTTTTACTAATAATGATCAGGGGTGACTTTTATGGATTTTGTTCTATCATGTAATAGCTTTCTCCTCTTATTGTAAAGTTTGTTAATGGCTGGGGTCCACCAGACTGGACGTTTGCCCTTTGTGGAAAGAGTCTTGGTTTTATTTGGGATTGCCTGATCCATGCAGTCCTGGAGGTGTTCATAGAAGGCATTTGTAAGGGCTGGTTGTGGTTTCCTCTGGCTCAGGGGCCTTGAAGGATACCACACCAGTCTTGAGTAGTGTGAAGTTTGCTTTAGAGAAGTTCTTCACTATGGTCTTTTGCTTGGGGTGGGGGGATGTGGATTTCCAGTGAGATTAGTTTATGATCAGATCTCACCAATGAGGGATATACTTCGGTGTGGAGCATTTTGTCCCCATGTTTGTGACAATGAGATCTAGTATATTTTCTCCTCTCGTGGGAACAGTGACTAGCTGTTCCATGGCATTTGAATTTATGAACTCCAGGAACCGTTGGGCTAGAAAGTTAGGGCTTGAGTAATGTTCCCAGTCTATATTTGGGTAGTTGAAGTCACCCAATATGATGGTGTTTGGAGATACATTTATACCCTCCAGTGTCTTCAGGAAGGCTGTGTGGGGTTCCTGAGTTTGAGAGGATGGCCTGTAGCATGCTACAATTTGTAGAGCAGTTTTGCCTATGGTTAGTTGCACCTGGATGGTTTCCGCTTTGTGCGTTGCCAACCTGGAGGTGTGAGAATCCTCTATGAATATGGAAACACTCCCTCCTATTGTGGTGTGGTCCGGTTTTGGGGCCGGAGCATGATATGAGGTAAAACCTAATAGTGCCGGGGTGCTCTCAGGAGCCTTGAACCAGGTTTCAGTTACAGCACAGACATCGATGTTCTCCATACTGAGAAGGGCCTCGAGTGCGTGCATTTTGAGATTTAGACTTCTGGCATTGAGCAGCATTACCCTCAGTTTCTTCCCATTTTTGTTTTCTAGGGTGGTAGGTTTAGAATTTGAGCCTTGCCTAAAATGTGGCTTAAAGAATGTGGCTACCCCCACACCTGTAATTACTAGCAAATAACAAAATTCAGCCAACACTAGCTTTAGTTCAAGTTACTGAAGAGCAGAATAACTTCAGATAAAAATTCCTTCAACACTCCTTCATACACAGTTTAAATCAATTTAAATACTGTATTTTAAAAAAAAAAAGTGCAGAAAAAGGTACTTAAATTCTCTTATACGTCCAGTTGAATATAACCAAGTTTTTAGCTGGCCAAGCTGAAGTTGTGTACTTCTGAAGTCACGATTGGGTGTGTAGGCTGTAATTATGGATGTAAGGGCAGGGCAGGAGTTGGGGCTATTTAGGATGCTATGTGCAATTTGTAGTTGTGATATTTGAAGCATGTGGGGGAGCTCAGGCCATCTTAAGTTTTTTCAGGGATATACAATGATGGGATTTGTAGCTATTACTGGCTGCGAATCTGGCTATCTTGTTATAGGTGGTTTCTAGATTGGTTAAGAGATTATTTTGGAGGTTAGTAAGTATGGGAGCAGCATACAGCAGGAATGGTAGAATAAATGTTTGAGCCAGTATAGGTCTACATTTGTTATGTATATGTTTGCTGTTCTGCTATAGAAGACTTAGTTTTTGATTTGACTTTTTGATACAGTTTAAGATCTGTAGGTCAAATTTTAATTACTTGTCTACAGTAACACCAAGCAATTTGGTGTTTGAGTCGGCAGTAATAATTGTATTATCTAAGGATGAGATGGTGAAGTTGTCTTTAGCTGGATTCAGGTTTTTTGAAAGGAAAAGGAGAAGCTTGGTCTTTTTGGGGTTGAAAAGCAGGTTGTTTTCAGTTAGCCATTGTTCTGCTAGGTGCAGAGATTGCTGAGTGACAGTATGGAGATTTTGTATATTGCCAGAAGTGTTAATAATTGTGGAATCATCTGCATACTGTATTAAAGTAGAGTGGGGGCAGGAGACATGGAGGTTATTTGTAAATGTATTAAAAAGTAGGGGGCTCAAGATATAATCCTAGGGAACCCCGGTCTTAACAAGATGGAAAGGGGAGAAGGATATTTGCCATCTGATGGTCTGATATCTGTTTGAGAGGTACCTGTTAAACCAGGAGGTAGTGGAGGTAGAGTTGTAGGTTGAAAAGGTTGTTTACGAGGATGGGCTGGGAAACAATATCAAATGCTTTGGATAGGTCAAGGAATAGAGCTGATACAAGTTTATTATTATTATCTCTGGCTTGGGCAATGTTGTGTGTGAAAGATAGGAGGGCAGTGGTAGTACTGTGCTCAGGTCGGAAACCGTGCTGAGTGGGTATAATTAGATTTGCCTGTAAGAGGTGGCTTAGTATTTGTCTATGTATACATTTTTCTAGTATCTTGGATAAGGGGGGATAATATGGCAGTAGGGCTGAAATTTGAGGGTTCTGTAGAGTTTCCTCCCTTGTGGACGAGTCTTATGAAGAATTTTTTCCAGATATCTGGTGCTGTATTTTCTTGGATGGATCCATTGATAAGTATAGATACAGGGCATGCTAAGGATTCAGTTGCATGTTTGAGAAACAATGGAAGGAGTTTGTCGGCTGATGGGGAACAGGGTTTGTGTTTGTTAAGAAGTGATCTGATGAAGGAAGTTGCTATGGGTGCTAGGGAGAATGAAGGAAGAGATGAGATGGGAGGTGGAGTCTTAATATCAAGAGTTTCTGGTTTAGTAAGCTTTTCTATTGTTTCGATGAAAAAGTTAAGTAGGGTTGCAGTTTCATTAGAAGATTTGTTAGGGAAGGAGTTTGATGAAGAGGGTTTCCCTGGAGATAGTAATTTGTTTATTGAGTGCCAAAATTTTTTTAGGTTGGAATGTGGGTTTCTCACAGATTTTTGATAAAAAATTTTTTTGACTAGTAGGACCTGCTTTTTTGTTTGGTTGCGAAGCTGTTTATATAAATTCAGGTGGGAAGTTGCATTATTATTTTTTTCCATGCTCTCCAGGTGCTGTCTCCCTTGTTCATAAGTGATTGAGTTGTCTGGTATAGCCATGGTGCATAATTACATTTAAGCCTAATTTTTCTACTGGGAGCCGGGGTGTTATGTTTTTCTAGGAATATATTGTTGAAGCTTTGGACAGCCTCATTAAGGGGTAATGTGTGTGGGAATGACCAGTTTACAGTGGACAGTAATTCATTTAGAGTGACAGGGTTGTAGTTTTTAGGGTTACGAGACTCTTTGTATTGGTGGCTGTTGTTAGGATTGGGAGAGTGTCTTACTACTAAGGTAGAGAGGTGGTCACTAAGGGAGCTAGGTAGGGTGGAAGGGTTATGATAGCACTGGGGGTTGGATATTAATACCCAGTCAATGACTGAGCCATTCTGGGAATTTTTTTGCTGGTCCGTGGGTGAGGTGATCAGCTGGGTAAAGCCATAAAGGTTTATAAAGTAGTTAGGGAATGCAATATTAACAAGGTTCCAGTCAATATTCATATCCCCAAGGATGATGGTTTCATAAGAAATGGATATAGAAATCCAAGAAAGAAACTGCTCGAGTATGGGAATGTTTTACCTGGGGGTAAGTAGATTGCTGCAATGACAAGTTTTTTGTGTTGATTTAGGTTACAGCTTGCTATAAGTATTTCGGCAGGGCAGGGAGGGAGAGAGAGAGAGCTGGTCAGATTAGAGTACAGCTACTCCTCCACCCTTTTTTTTTTTACTTCTATTCAGTCGAACAATATTATAACTGAGGGGGGGGATTTTGCAGTTTGTAATATGAGATTTTAGCCAAGTCTCAGACAGGGCAAGTATATCTGGGTTATATTGAGAAATCCAGGTGTGAAAGAAAGTACTTTCATTGACAATGCTTTGTATATTCATTGACAAAAAAATACAGAGTTATTTGGGAGGCAGTTGGAAGGGCGGTGCTGTAGAAGTATGGTTAGAGTGCTGTTGGCAAGGGCCTGGGTTGGGGTGGATATCACCAGATAGGAGTAGTATTGTGCTTTGAAGTATTTGTATGAAAAGGTATTTGCAAAGGAACTGATGTTTTGTTTTGATGAGAGGTTGGGCATTTGGTATGTGCAATACGTCAAACTTGTAAAATTATATAGTGGTATGATTAAAGAGAGAGGGGGCAATAAGGGTAGTGTAGTAATTTGTATGGAGGGTAGTGGGATAAGAGAGTGTGAGAAATGGGGTGGCAAGCAGGTGAGGAGTATGGTAAGTGGTTAGAGCTGAGAAAAGAATTAGAAATAGCAGGGAGAGAAATAGAGTTTTGAAAGGTATAGCCATGATTTAGTTTCAGCTCAAAACTAATTAATGGGTAACAATTTATTTAAGGTTAGTTAAAGAAATTATTATTTTAAGACAGGTAATAATTCAAAAACAAAGTCAGACACCATATTAAAGTTTTTTTTTCTATATTAAAATTACTAAAAATAAAAATGTAATTCCTGCTCATGGAAGGGGAATTCAGGGCCTTAATTACTTTATTATTAATTGTGGTTAAGACAGCCATTACCAGGAAGTGTCAGTTTAATTTTCCTCCAGAGCTAGAATAGGTGTGATCCATTATAGAAGAGATAAAAACCCTGGAAATGGGGAGTGGAGGCAGGGCTAGAACGTAAACTGGTCAACTAATGGTATCTCTGGGCTAATGTACAATGAAAAGGAGTATAGAGAAAGGCATTTACCACGGCTGAAAGACTGTAATACCTAGAATAAGAGTATCAACAACAAAAGCAGGCACTTGTACTTGTGTATTTGCCCTTGCATACATTACATACAAAAACATTTACAAATACAAGCCAAAACTGTGATTTCGTACTTACATTGTCTGTTCAGCTACCCTCCTCTAGTCAGTACACCTGTAACATCTACACATGCATTACTAGTGCTTCTGCAAAGTTCCTTCCCGTTTGTATTTTCACCTAATAAGAGAATAGCATAGAAAAGCAGTACTGCTTTCCTTAATACTGTACATTTCAAATGACTTTCTCGCTTGAGCATATTTCACTAGGGTTGATCCTACCACAAACCAATGTTCTTGACCCTCAGGCATTATATCTTGAGCAGAAGTTTTGCTTTTCTTTATAAAATGCTATTGCACAGCATTTTTATTTTATTTTTTTTTTTTGGTAACCAGATAAACCTACTGGACATAAGTGCCTCTTTTAGAGGGCAACACAAGTCCTGCTTAGTTAAGGATCTTACTCATCATTGCATAGTTTGCAACTGGAAATTGAGGGAATCAAACCCAGGACTACCGGATTACCAGAGTACTGAGCAAGTCTTTCTTGACAGATGGTAATGATTTTTTAAGTGGTCATTTTAATAACATTTGTAACATTTGTCAATAAAGAGCCATCATAGTGATGCTCATTGTGGATGTATGCATAATCTATGCAGCATCTGTAGGCTGCTGAGTCAGTCAGATGGCTGTGAAATTTAGAAAGGAAGATTTTCCATGGGGTATGAGCTCTAAAGCAAGATGATATACTGTAGTTACAGAATGCAGGGACAATTTTTGTAAAGGCTCATTCACTAGTAATAAGCCCCAATATGTGTTTAGCAAGGATAATAGTATCCTGAACTGTGGACCTTAGAGAGTAATGAGGACTTCAGAACCTCATTGTATATTTAACAGGAGGCAGGAGCACAATGTAACAGTCTGAAGACTAGCAAGGGGAGGACAACAGTACATCTTTGATGTTTTTATAACTGACTGCTCATCGCATAAGCAAATGCAATTCATTTGAAATGTCTTCACACAAATCTGCATTCACTAATTTTAGAAAATTGCTCTCTTTTCTTTTATACTGTCACAAGCCCTACTTTTACTTTGAAACATGCATTGTCCCTCTGCTTAAGTAGTCACAATTCACTTGAAGCACTTCTACACAAATTCATATCCACTGAAATGTAAGAACACTAACAGTTGCTAAAAAAATGAAGTTATTTATTTATATTTTGTTAAGTAAAGTCCATTTAAAGCAAGGGGAATTCAAGGAAAAAACTCCCAAGCATAAAAGTGCAGATATGCATATTTCAATATGAAGTAGCTATGAAGACAAACATACAATTAAACAATACAAATACACTATAAAACATAAGGAAAAGTAATATTTATGCACAGAGTAGGTACATATCTAGACAAAGAAATCTGGCTACCAGATGACAACCCCAGTCATAACTTAAACATTATAATTACTCAGAACAATAGCATGCACTAAATTATTGTCATGTGATGATGCAGTCAGGGCAAGGTGAAGACTGATTGAGACAGGATTTGCAGGCAGGTTTAAACCTGGCAGCAGAGGATCTCACACAAATGTCAGGTGAAGATTGTTTCCATTTGTGACACTTCCATTTTTGTTTGCTGAAACATTGTTCCTAGTTACGTTCATTTTACAGTTACTGCTATGATTCCATTGTTCTGGTGCATCTTTACGTAAGTAAGGATGACACAGCGATGCAGTAATTAGCATTGATTCCTTGAGGCTCTTGGTCCTGTGGGTGGAGTCTACATATCCTCCCTGTGTCCATGTGGGTTTTCAGTAAGAGCTCTGGTTTCCTTCCACATTCCAAAAACATGCAATAAATGCATTCACTCCCAGTCCTCCACATTGCCCAAAGGTGTGTGTATCATATGTGAGTGCGTGCATGCATCTTATGATGGGATGGGTTGCATCATAAACAAGACTAATTTCAGTGTGTTGTGCCAGGGTAGGTTTTCTCTCTCCCACTCCCTAAATGAATTTGGATTATTCAGGTAATCAGAGAATAAGTAAATACACACACACACAAACCAATATTTGACACACATAGTTCTTAAAACACATTCCTTCATTTGCATGAGTCATTTGTTCTGATTTTAAAACTTATTAACCTGCTGAACTGAGCAGTGGTGAGGGATTTTCAACTTCTCTATGCAATGTGTTTTGTTTCTGAACTTTTAGTGAAATTAACGAGCAAAAAATACCTAGTCTTATTTTTTCCACTTTAGTTTGTTTATTCTGTTGTCTCAGACGTGAAAGAACAATTCCCAGATGATGCAAAGTCCTCTGACTGCCGTACCTTTAAACTTGAAATTGCCAACATATGAAGCATTTAAAGGCGCGCATGTTATCCTTCATTAGAGAAGGCTATATTCATAGCAAGGACAAAGGTTCTGTACCCACATGCTGCTCTTCTGTAGGGGGGATTATTTACTTGTAATATGATTCTAACAAAAAACACATTTGCCCCCTCGTTGAGAAGTCATCACGTGTATTTTTATTAATTGTTTATAATGTACAAACTTTAATACCTCTATTTCACTTCCAGTTCACTACTTTTTTTCCAGTAGCTTCATACTACACACCAAAGTGTCAGCAGCCTGACTTCTATTTCTACCAGTCTCTTCAGGATTTTTGCTTATTTAGTTGCCAGCCCCTTGCTGCAGAAGGATCTAGCCCTGACTACGCCCCAGATAAGATGGCTTCAATTAGCTAACAGGACACTGATGAACCAGGCAGGAGAAGATGTATGATAAAGCCAAGTCTCCTCTGAATTAAAATAGTAAAGTAAGAAGACTGTGAGAGTGAATCCACCTCACTGGGAGTGCAGGCAGCTTGTATCCTAGTAAGAAATATTTGCTATCATCATTGCTATATGATGCCAAGGAATAATATCATATTAGCTCATAAAGTGATGAATTCAAGTATATACATAACAAGGACGTGTACATGAGATGTCACTTACAAGCTCTTGTGACTGAGGTAGTGTGGTACAAGTGTGTGTGTGTGTGTGTGTGTGTGTGTGTGTGTGTGTGTGTGTGTGTGTGCGTGTGTGTGTACTGAGTAGACAAATCCCATGCGCACCTGTTGACACTTGTTGGGCTGTTTTTGGGGCATGCATAGGTGGAGGAGAAGCCTTGAAAAACATGTCCACTGACTGGTTACTGTCAGGAATTTGTAATACACAGATGGTAGTCAGGGAAAAATTTTAAACACCTCCTGCTAAAACCTATGAAGGCCCCAGGTAAGCTAAAATGAGTATGCACTTTGAGTAAATAAAAATGTATGCAAATTAAACCACTCCTGTGGTCTAGAGGGATAAAGTCCGGATTATTGCCCAGCTGACCTGGGTTTGTTTAGCGGGTCTGGCTTCTAAAGGAGCAGCAGGGAAGGGATGGGCATGCCCATCCAAGGTGGGAAAGTGTTCATTGATATCCTACCCAAGGGGAGGTATGATCCAAAGAGGGGAGTTGCCCTGGGGGTGAGGAAAGGGAGTAGGTAGATAACAAAATTCACCACCTGAATGGAAGCACAGACAAGCCGAGTCCCTGGGGCACCTTTCAGATCCATGATAAGCTCCAGCAAAAATGGAAAGTCCAAGAGGGTTGGAGAGTAGCTGGACATTGGGTACTGGGGGCCAGGCTGGTAAACATGAGGTCTGAGGGAACCAAAAACAATCAAGTGTAAATTGCTCAAAGACTTAATTACATATTGTAGGCATGTAGTTGACAATAATGGTTTAGCAAGCCGCATGACAGGATGGAAGGTTGCTAAAGGTACCCTGACATCAGAATGTGCTGCACCCAAGGTCATATTTAGAATTAATAAACTGCTATTACAAGTTTCTCCCAAAACTTCTCTGTGATGCTATGTTAAGAGACTGTATGAAAAACTTTATAGGGCTGTGAACATGATTTAAAGAAAATGAAGAAGATGCTGACATTGTATGAAATCCTTATCCACTTTTATGTATTATAGGCTCATCTTATGAAAATGGCTTTGCTTGCAAAGAGAGAGAGAGAGAGAGATCTATTGTATCTGACTCATGATCACTCACTAAATTTAATGTAACTGTGCACAAATGCACTGAAAACCTCTTAGCCTAGTATGAGGAGTACAAAATGTCAATACTACTTAGACAAAAAAACAATTATTTTTCTTAAGGATGACTATTAGCTGCCAATCATATAAAGCCCAAGAAAGTGGGTATCTATAATGGATATTAGTTAAACTATTAATACCTGATCTTATATGAAACTGAATGCAAGAGAAAGGCACAGCATGTCATTGTTGAGGGACTGTCAAGGAGACAAAAGTATAAATCCAGTGGTTGTTTATTGCACATCACATGGTATGCAGTCTCCTGTAATAAATGCTGCTGTACAGAGAGAATGTAGGAATGATCACGCGCTATCCCAATGCTTGGATTAGTCATAAAACAACGATATTGATGTGACAGCTTGTTATAACCTGCTTTTACTGCTAAGAAAGAGCAACTCCCGAGTAAACAAAAATCATTTTTATATGGCTCTAGTGTGGTAATCTCAGTAACCCTATGTTCTAAAGTGACAGATAATATAAATAAAGGATTCCCGGGAATAGTAAACATGAAGCCTCCTGCTCAACATTTCATGGAATGGCCTGGTGTAGAAAAGAAAATTCAAGACTTAGCCCAAAGCCAAAATAGATGATGAATGGTCCAAAAATGAACTTACCTGCATCGAAGGAAATGACTGTCTGCAAGAAGACAATGTAGCTGTACTGATTCTGTGGTGCCTTTTTTGGATTCACGCTTCCTAATTGCTGTAACGCATAGTAAAAGTAGCCAAATGCCACTATTATGAAGTCAACAACCTCTGAAGTGACAGTCCCCTAGATTCAGCAAGCCTGCATGGTGTGCAGAACTAGTGCAGGAACTCCAGCAGGCAATATATCTGCTGTGCGATCCAGGAATATGCTGTAGGGACGTGCACGAGCACTCCTGCACTAGTCCTGCATGGATTCAGCTCCTGTATGCAAATTACCCCATTTGCAGGCGAAATCCATGCAAATGAGGTGAATTTGTGATCCAGGAAGCTGGAAGCCAGCCATGCAGGACTAGTGTAATCTGCAGAAATGTACTCGGTTAGTTACCGAGTACATTTCTGCAGACTACAAAATGGAGCCATGACAGCTCCAAATAAAGGGTGGATATTATGTAAAAAGCATGCCAATGGCCAAATATATGGCCATTGGCATGGAAAACAGTTGCAAAAATAAAAAAAATTAACTTTTGGGGGTTTTTTTAGCCAATCTCAGCTGTTTGAGCATAGGGCAGTGGCACGCAAGCGGGAACGGGCGAAAAATAAAACAAAAATCCTAAAATAAGCATTCTAACCAAAATCACTATTTTACCATTATACTCAATAGCAGGCAGAAGACAACATGGCCAGTGAATAGTGGTTGCTAAGGGGGGAGGCTCAGTGTGGGACCTGTAACTATGCATCAGCAGGCAATCCTATGTAAATGAGGGGAATGATACTGAATCCCAGATTTCCCCTGCATGCTAGTCAGCACCCAACAGTGAAAGAGCAGGAATAGCTTGGTGCAAGCCTAGGAGTTAGGTAACATCATAGGGTGTGTGCCAGGCATACTGTTAGCAGATTGGAGCCCTGTGGCTCGGGTTTGCCCTTAGCTTAGCAGAGCTGTCTGAGGCTGCCTAGCACTCTTTACATTGCCTAAGCGGGTGTGTGCACCACACACTGGGTTTTAAAGGGAAAAAAAAAGTAAACCAGGAAATAACAGCTCTGTGCACATTTGAGCACTGTGATTGTGTGGCACATCCCTGGGCTTAAATAGGAAGGCAATGGGAAAGGAAAACAGCAGTAGGAAGGTAATCCAGGAGAACTAGAATAGCTGGCAGGTGAAATGTATCAGAATCAGCCAATTACACAGGTAGCAGACCAGCCCAACCCAGAACACTACTATAAACTATGCAAATTTCCCTCTGGTTTTTCCCACATACTCTACACCACCAGTGTATACAAGCGGGGAACTTTTAACAAACAAAAACAACAAAATGATAGGGGCTGCAGCAGCTATCAGACATCAACATGTGGAAGAGGCTGAGGGTGGTGAGGATGAGAATGCTGTCGACCAACCCACAGTGAGGAGACGGAGAAGGGTGCACAGACCCAGGGTAACCTACCAGGGGCTACATGAGCTGAAGACAGTGGAGTGCTATAGGGTGGACAGGGACCTCCTACAGCAAATTGTTGAGCTGTGCCTGCCACGCCTGACACACAGAAGTAACAGAGGGGATATCATCCCAGTGGATACCAAGGTATGTGTAGGCCTAGGAATACTAGCCACAGGTACCTGCCAAAGGCCAACTGGGGATATCATGAGGATCTCACAGGCATCAGCTTCCAGGGTATTCCACCAGTTCCTGGATGCTATGTCTACCCATGCTGGTGAGCACACCCAAGAGGTGTTGGCCAGCAATATGCTTCTCTTCCACCAAATAGCAGAATACCCTGAGGTAGTGGGTGCTATAGACTCTACGCACATATGCATCAAAGTACCACTCGGTGATTGGGGTAAGATCTACATTAACCACAAGGGCTCCCCTCCATCAACTGCCAGGTCATTTGTGATGCCCAGGGTATTATAATGAATGTGTGTGCTGGCTGCCCTGGAAGTTGTCATGATTCCCACATCTTCTCTGTTCACCAGTGAGAGTGGGGAGCTTTGAGCAGCCTATCTGTCCCTGGAGGAGTGGTCTCAGCCCAGTAACTAGTTGTTTATTGGCTGTTTTGGGGCTATTTCCTAGCTCTTTCAAATCCCCTGCTTTAAAACCTGCTTTAACGCGGCTTTGTGCGATTTTTGCGCATAGCGTAGCATCAGGCAGCACTGCTTAAACAGGTTAAAACTATTTCCAGCTCCACAAAGTCTGCTCTTCACTTTTTTTCTTATAACTGCTCTAAATCTCAAAAAACACTCTATTTTCTTTCTAAAAGCCCGGCACTTGCTCATATAAGTAATCCTACAGGTAAACACTAATAAACTTAAGCACTACACCCTCTTATACTCCTTTTAAGTAATTGCTCCCTATTGGTCCTTTCTGATCAGTCAATAAGTAGTTCCCTATACTTTTCAGGCATGTCGAAAGGCCAGTTTTGGGTTTACAACCCAGTCCAGCTGGTGAATCTGGGAATCTTGAGGCAATGTTACAACTGCCTTATGTACACAGACCACCCTCTCCTCCTCCCAACAAGCTGAAACATATGTGAGAGATGCAACTATATAGCCAAACTGGAGGCTGAGCTCTCTCAACACAGTACTGGTACAGCCAGTCAGGAGGAAAAAGTTACCACACACACCACAAATCCAGTCTCACATAGACCCATTGCATCAGCAAACCAAACACATAAACACACAAAAACATTATCGGAAGCTCTAAACAAAAATCTGCCTAAGCAGCAGAGACCTCCCAAGCAGACATCCAAGCAACCCCCACCATGCAACAATACCCATGTAACACATAACTCACAAAGTCAGTGTGCCACACAGTCACAGCCCTTAAGGCTAAACAACACACCGAATACACTTGTAATAGGAGACTCTATTGTCAGACACACTGACATCCCACTCACCAGACTGAATAAGGAGAAGGTCACTGTAAGCTGCCTGTCGGGTGCCAGGATCCGCCACATAACACATGTACTCAGGTCACTCCAAAGGAAGTACAAATATTGGGTTGGGAGGGTGGCCTAATGGTTAAGTTGTTTGCCTTACAAACACAAGGTGGAGGATTTGAGTCTCACAAGGAATAATTGGCTAGGCTTAAAATGGCTCGCAAGGGCAGTTAGCTTAGTACTAACCTATGAACCTATGAACTCCATCATTGTCCATGCTGGTGTGAATGACCTGAGACGTACCTCCCTGGACTACATGAAAAGAGACATAGAGGAGCTCTCTGATTATGTAGCCCAGGCCAGTATGACCCTGACCTTGAGTAGCATCTTGCCCTCACCAAAAATGATGCCACAGTATAAAGACAAAATTATCAATTTTAACAATTGGCTAAAGTATTGGTGTCATTCAAAGGGGATCCAGTGTCTGTCAGCCTGGGATGACATGCTCGACAAGCCACATTGCTTTGCGAGGGACGGCTTGCACCTGTCACCCCTAGGTTTTTGAATACTGGCAAAGGCTCTTGCCTCCCCCATAGTGCCTTTTTTAGGCAAGGCTCAAAAGACAAACCCACCTCCATAGACAACACAAGGAAAAAAACTAAGGGTAATGCTGCTCAATGCCAGAAGTCTAACCCTCAAGATGCATGCACTCGAGACTCTCCTCAGTATGGAGAATATCGATATCTGTGCAGTAACAGAAACCTGGTTCAAGGCTCCCGAAAGCACCCCAGCACTACCAGGTTATACTTCATACCATGCTTTTTGGCCGCAAAACTCGGACCGAACCACAAAAGGAGGAGGAGTATCCATATACAGCAAAGATACCCACACCTCCAGGTTAGTGGCACTGCACGAAGCATCGGAGACCATCCATGTGCAACTAACAGTGGGCAAAACTGCCTTTCAGTTTGTAGCCTGCTACAGACCACCCTCCCAAACACAGGAACCCCACTCAGCTTTCCTGAGAACACTGGAAAATATGAAGGTCCTTCCAAACACCATTATATCGGGTGACTTCAACTACCCAAACATTGATTGGGAAAACTACTCAAGCCCAAATACCCTCGCCCAACGGTTCCTAGAATTTATAAGCTCAAATGCTATGGAACAACCGGTCACCACTCCCACAAGAGGGGAAAACATATTGGACCTGGTCATCACCAACATGGGGTCTCTATGTTCCACACCAGAGGTATACCCCTCATTGGTAAGATCAGACCATAAATTAATCTTACTGGGCATCCATATTCCATCCTCACCCCCAGCCAAGAAAACTATGGTGAAGAACTTCTCAAAAGCAAACTTCACACTTCTCAAAACTGAGGTGGTATCTTTCAAAGGCCCCGGGCCAATGGAAACTACGGCCCAAAATGCAGAAACCTTCACAAAAGCATTCTATGGACACCTACAGGAATGCATGGAGCATGCTATCCCAAATAAAACCAAGACTCACTCCTCCAAAGGCAGGAGACCTGTCTGGTGGACCCCGGCCATAAATAAGCTATATAACAGAAGAAGGAAGCTACTACATGATAGAGCAAAATCCCAAAAAGGGAAGGCGTCTCTGATCAGAACTAGCAAGAAACTACGATCCCTCATAAAATCATCTAAGGCAAGCTTCGAAAGAAAAATTGCACAGGACACAAAGGATAATCACAAGGCCTTCTTTAGTTATGTCAGGAACCTGGGAGGCAACTCTCAAATACACTGAACCCACAGACATTGCCAACATCCGCACAGAAAGGTTCAGTGCAAACTTCTCCCCCCCTTCCCCTCCAAAAGATCAAAAGTCTATCCCAACAGAATGTAGCCTCCCTGTGATCACAGATGCACAGGTGAGAGCTGCCCTCTCCAAAGCAAAAAAACACAGCATCAATGGGACCAGATGGTGTCCCGGGCTGAGTCTTACATGAGCTCCAAGAAGAATTAAACCCTCACTTAAATACACTGTTCAATCTCAGCCTTACTACAGGATATGTACCCAAGGAATGGCATACAGCAACAGTGGTCCCGCTCCACAAAGGTGGTGCCACAATGGACCCCGGAAACTATCACCCTATAAGCCTGACCAGCCTGGTCTGCAAGGCTATGGAGCGTATCATCATGGAAATCATAAACAAGGACATTGGGAACCTCCAGACACTGGATCCTACCCAATTCAGCTTTGTTAAGGGCAGATCTTGCCTCTTGAACCTGGTCAACTTCTTTGAAACTGTTACCAAAGCCATAGATGACGGGAAGGTGGTCCACACAGCCTAAATATCAACCCCTATGTCACAAGATGGGTTGCTAACTGGCTCAGGGACAGAACCCACATGGTCAGAATTGCAGGTGCCATGTCAGACTCTAAACCAGTTACAAGTGGCGTCCCAAAAGGCTGAGTCTTGGGACCTCTCTTGTTCAGTATATATTTCTCCAAGGTACAGGCTAACATGGATGGACTATGGCTGACAAAGTTCGCAGACGACTGCAAACTGGGTGCCATAATTGACTCTCCAGCTGACACGAGCATCCTCCAAAAGGGTCTCACAGAGACGGATAACTGGTGCTAGAGCCATGGCCTAAAGCTAAATGTCAAAAAGTGCATTGTCATCCCCTTTGGGAAAAACAAAGTGCCCACAAATTACCACATAGGTGGTAATCCATTAAGTACGGAAGAAATAATTAGGGACTTAGGGACCCAAGTAGATAGTAATCTCTCCTTTGACAATCACGTTGCCAAAGTAGTTAGAAAGACCTTCTGCCCTGGCTGGTATGATCCTGACCTTGAGTAGCACCTTACCCTCACCAAGAATGATGCCACAATATGAAGACAAGATGATCAATTTCAACAATTGGCTTAAGTACTGGTGTCATTCAAAGGGGATCCAATGCCTGTCAGCCTGGGATGACATGCTCGACAAGCCATGATGCTTCGCTTGGGACAGATTGCACCTGTCCCAGGCTATACCTCATACCATGCTTTTCGGCCCCAAAACTTGGACCGAACCACAAAAGGAGAGGGAGAATCAATATTCGTCAAAGATACCCACACCTCCAGGTTGGTGGCACAGCACGAAGCATCAGAGACTATCCATGTGCAACTAACAGTGGGTAAAACTGCCTTCCAGTTTATAGCCTGCTACAGACCACCCTCCCAAACCCAGGAACCTCACTCGGCCTTCCTGAGAACACTGGAAAATATGAAGGTCACTCCAAACACCATTATATTGGGCGACTTCAACTACCCAAACATAGACTGGGAGCATTACTCTAGCTCCAACACCCTAGCCCAAAGGTTCCTAGAATTTATAAACTCAAATGCTATGGAACAACTTGTTACCACTCCCACAAGAGGGGAAAACATACTGGACCTAATCATCACCAAATGGGGACTCTATGCTCCAGACCAGAAGTGTATCCCTCACTGGTAAGATCAGACCATAAACTAATCTCACTGGATATTCACATCCCGACCCCACCCCCTGCCCAGAAAACCACAGTGAAAAACTTCGCTAAAGCAAATTTCACACTCCTCAAAACCGAGGTGGAATCCTTCAAAGCCCCCAGGCCTGTGGAAAATACGGCCCAGACCACAGAATCCTTTATAAATGCATTCTATGAACACCTTCAGGAATGCATGGATCATGCAATCCCAAATAAAACCAAGACCCAATCCTCCAAAGGCAGACGTCCTGTCTGGTGGACCCCAGCCATAAACAAACTATACAATAGAAGGAGGAAGCTACTACATGATAGAGCAAAATCCCAAAAAGGGAAGGCATCTCGGATCAGTATTAGCAAAAAACTACGGGCACTCATAAAATCATCTAAGGCCAGCTTCGAGAGAAAAATTGCACAGGACACTAAGGATAATCACAAGGCTTTCTTTAGTTATGTTAGGAACCTGGGTGGGAATTCCCAGATATGCTCAGAATTAGTCCAAAATGACAAAAAATACACCGAATCCACAGACGTTGCCAACATCCTAGCTGACAGGTTCAGCACAAATTTCTCCCCACCAAAAGGGCAAATATCTATCCCAGCAGAGTGCTGCCCCCCCTGATATCTCAGATGCTCAGGTAAGAGCCACCCTCTCCAAAGCAAAAAACACAGCATCAATGGGACCAGACAGTGTCCTGGGCTGCATCCTACATGAACTACAAGAAGAGCTAAACCCAAACATAAAACTACTGTTCAATCTCAGCCTTGCTACAGGATATGTACCCAAAGAGTGGCATACAGCAACAGTGGTCCCTCTCCACAAAGGTGGTGCCTCAACGGATCCTGGAAACTATCGCCCCATAAGCCTGACTAGCTTGGTCTGCAAAGCTATGGAAAGGATCATCATGGACCTCATAAATAAAGATATTGGGGACCTACAGACACTGGATCCTACCCAGTTCGGCTTTGTTAAGGGCAGATCCTGCCTCTTAAACCTGGTCGATTTCTTTGAAATAGTCAACAAGGCCATGACAAGGGGAAGGTGGTCCACACAGCCTACCTGGACCTTGCAAAAGCCTTTGATACAATACCCCACTCGGGCATTATAGATAAGCTCACCAGCTTAAATATAAACCCCTATTTCACTAGATGGGTTGCAAACTCGCTCAAGGACAGAACCCACATGGTTAGAATTGCTGGAGCCATGTCAGACTCCAAACCAGTTACAAGTGGCATCCCACAAGGCTCATTCCTGCGACCTCTCTTGTTCGGTATATATTTCTCAGAGGTACAGGCCAACACGGAAGGACTGTGGCTGACCAAGTTCACAGATGACTGCAAACTGGGTGCCAAAATCGACTCTCCAGCCGACACAAGCATTCTCCAAAAGGGCCTCATAGAAACAGACAACTGATGCCACAGCCATGGCCTCAAGCTAAACGCCAAAAAGTGTATAGTCATCCCCTTTGGCAAAAACAAAGTGCCCACAAATTACCACATAGGTGGTAATCCATTAAGTACAGAAGAAGTAATTAGGGACCTGGGGACCCAAGTTGATAGCAATCTCTCATTTGACAACCACGTGGCCAAAGTGGTTAGAAAAACATTTTATATAGCCCACCTAATCATGAAGGGATTCACATCTAGATCAGGGGAGGTCATCGTGCCTCTTTACTCATCCCTCATCAGGCCCATAATTGAGTACAATGCCCCTTTTGGGATGTACCTTACCAGACACCTGCAGCAACTGGAAAGACCCCAAAAGTACCTCACCAAGTGGATCAAAGGGCTCAAACAGATGCCATATGCTGCCCGGTTAAAGAAACTCCAGCTCTACTCAGTGGCATACCGCCTGCTCAGAGGCGATCTGTGCCCGATGTATAAAGCCATGTCCAACCCGGAATTAATGGACATGCTGCACCTCAAAAATCCAAATCCCATCAAGCTACGCACTCGAGAGAATTGAACCTCAGCACTGAAATAAATAGGACATGCTGGAGGGACAGATTCATAACCCAGAGGCTCCCTCCACTATGGAATAAAATCCCAGTCCAGGTTAGGCAGAGTCCCTCATTGACTCTCTTCAAGAGGAATCTTGATGAGTGGATGGGAGATCATAGGTTTACCCCGGGTATCACTTCTGTGTCACTGTTAGACAGAGGCACAGTATACTAACCTCGAAAAAGGGCATAGCAAAATTAATTTAAAATGGGTGGCGAAAGTCAAACACACTCTGGCTAGGCTTATAAATGCCCTAGGGCAGATAGCTTAGTATGAACCTATATAGCCCACCTTATCATGAAAGGGTTCACATCTAGATCAAGGGAGGTCATTGTGCCCCTCTACTCATCACTTGTCAGGCCCATAGTTGAATACAATGCCCCATTTGGGATGTACCTTACCCGACACCTGCAGCAACTGGAAAGACCCCAAAAGTACCTCACCAAGAGGATCAAGGGACTCAAACAGATGCCCTATGCACTTCGGCAAAAGAAACTCCAGCTCTACTCAGTCACGTACCGCCTACTCATAGGCAATCTGTGTCTGACGTATAAGAGCCATGTCCAACCCAGAATTAATGGACATGTTCCACCTCAAGAAATCCAAATCCCTTAGAGCTACACGCTCCAGGGACTTGAACCTCAGCACAGAAATAAATAGGACATGCTGGAGGGACAGATTCATATCCCAGAGGCTCCCCTCACTCTGGAACAAAATCCCAATCCATGTTAGGAAGAGCCTCTCACTGACCCTATTCAAGAGAAATCTTGACGAGTGGATGGGAGACCGTAAGTTTACCCCTGGGATCTCTTCTGTGTCCTTGCTAGACAGAGGCACAGTCAACTAATCTAAAAGGGTGGCGAAAGCCAAACACACTCTGGCTAGGCAGATAGCCTAGTATCAACCTATGAACCTTGCTAGTTGTTGCTGAAGCACCTACCAAGGGGAGAACACACTGAGAGAAGAAAAGGAGCCACTTTTGTGATTTTAAGTATTTTCTTCTGATTTTTTGTTAAGCTTTACTGCTTTGCCGCCTATTTTTTGGCATTTTCCGGCTTGCTAAAGTTTATATCTGTAACAGTAACAGTACTTGGTACACATCTAGAGCCTGTTTACTGCATTTCCTGTGTTACACTTAATTTACAATTGTTTTTTTCTCTAAAAACTGCATTTTACCTGATTTTGGCCTAGCACTCAAGTGTGGGGTCATTTATTGCACTGTTGTGATTATTTTGCTGCTTGTGTATCTCTGCTACCTTTAAACTACAACAAAAAGAAAAACAAAATCTTGCTTTTTTCCCACTTTCTGAAAGTTAAGAAAGTTCAGTTACAGATTTGCTGTTCTGAACTGTTTGGAAGTTTCTAGAAGGCCAGTGCTTGCTTGGGCTAAAGGGAAGTCTCTGTGTTCACCAGTGGGAGTGGTTAACACTGAACAGCCTGCCTGTCCCTGGAGGAGTGGTTACTACCTAGAAGCTGTAGTTTTATTGGCCATTTTGGGTCAATTCTAAACTCCTTGATCTGTCTCTCTTAAAACCCGGCTGCCTCATATTTTTGGCGTCTTTTCAGGCTTGCTAGTTGTTGCTGAAGCACCTACCAAGGGGAGAAAACGGTGAGAGAAGAAAAGGAGCCACTTTTGTGATTTTAAGTATTTTCTTCTGATTTTTTGTTAAGTTTTACTGCTTTGCTGCCTATTTTTTGGCATTTTCCGGCTTGCTAAAGTTTATATTTGTAACAGTAACAGTACTTGGAACACATCTAGAGCCTGTTTACTGCATTTCCTGTGTTGCACTTAATTTAAAATTGTTTTTTTCTCTAAAAACTGCATTTTACCTGATTTTGGCCTCGCACTCAAGTGTGGGGTCATTTATTGCACTGTTGTGATTATTTTGCTGCTTGTGTATCTCTGCTACCTTTAAACTACAAAAATAAATCTTGCTTTTTTCCCACTTTCTGAAAGTTAAGAAAGTTCATTTATAGATTTGCTGTTCTGAACTGTTTGGAAGTTTCTAGAAGGCCAGTGCTTGCTTGGGCTAAAGGGAAGTCTCTGTGTTCACCAGTGGGAGTGGTTAACACTAAACAGCCTGCCTGTCCCTGGAGGAGTGGTTACTACCTAGAAGCTGTAGTTTTATTGGTCATTTTGGGTCAATTCTAAACTCCTTGATCTCTCTCTCTTAAAACCCTACAACTCTCTTTTTGCGCGGTTTTGCGCACTGAGCAGCGTTGGGCAGCGCCGCCTAAACAGGTTTAAACTATTCCAGGCTCCACAAAGTCTGCTCTTCACTTTTTTCCTTAGAACTGTTCAAACTCTCAAAGAAATCACTCTATTCTCTTTCTAAAGTCCTGCACTTGCTCAGCTCTTATAAGGAAACACTAACTAACTAAAGCACTACACCCTCCTTGACTTCTCATAAGTATTATACTCCCGATTGGTCCTTCCTGATCAAGTGAAAAATCAGTTCCCTTCCCTAATCTGATCAGTAAAAAAACAGTTCCCTATACTAATCTGGTATATCCAAGGGTCTGTTTCAAGGTTACTCTCCAGTCCAGCTGGTGAATCTGGGAATTTTGAGGCAATGTTACAATTGCCTTATGTACACAGACAACCCTCTCCTCCTTCCAACAAACTCTAATACATGTGAGAGATGCAGTTACACAACCAAACTGGATGCAGAGCTCTCTCAACCCAAGACTGGCAGTCAGTCAGGGGGAAACGGTAACCACCCACACCACAAATCCAGTCTCACACAGACCTATTGCATCTGCATACTCAACACATAAACACACAAAAACATACTCAGAGGCTCTAAATAAAAATCTGCCTAAACAGCAAAGACCTCCTAGGCAGATATCCAAGCAACAGACACCCCTCAACAATACCCACGAATCACATATCTCACAAAATCAGTGTGCCTCACAGTCACAGCCCTTAAGGCCAAACAACACACCAAATACACTTGTTATAGGGGACTCTATTGTCTGGCACACTGACGTACTACTCACCAGACTGAACAAGGAGAAGATCACTGTAATCTGCCTGTCGGGTGCCAGGATCTGCCACATAACGCAAGCACTCAAGTCACTCCAAAGCAAGTACAAGTATGACTCCGTCATTGTCCATGCTGGTGTGAATGACCTGAGATGTACCTCCCTGGACTACATGAAAAGAGACATAGAGGAGCTCTCTGACCATGTAGCCCAGGCTGGTATGACCCTGACCTTGAGTAGCATCTTGCCCTCACCAAGAATGATGCCACAGTATAAAGACAAAATGATCAGTTTCAACAATTGGCTAAAGTATTGGTGTCATTCAAAGGGTTCCAGTGTCTGTCAGCCTGGGATGACATGCTCGACAAGCCACGTTGCTTCGCTAGGGACGGCTTGCACCTGTCACCCTTAGGCTTTCGTATACTGGCCAAGGCTCTTGCCAACCCCATAGTGCCTTTTTTAGGCAAGGCTCAAAGGACAAACCCACCTCCATAGACAACCCAAGGATAAAAAAACTAAAGGTAAGGCTACTCAATGCCAGAAGTCTAAACCTCAAGATGCATGCACTCGAGGCTCTCCTCAGTATGGAGAAAATCGATGTCTGTGCAGTAACAGAAACCTGGTTCAAGGCTTCTGAGAGCACCCCAGCACTACTAGGTTATAACTCATACCATGCGTTTCGGGCCCAAAACTCGAACCGAAGCACAAAAGGAAGGAGATTATCTATATTCATCAAAGCTACCTACACCTCCAGGTTAGTGGCACTGCACGAAGCATCGGAAACCATCCATGTGCAACTAACAGTGGGCAAAACTGCCTTTCAGTTTGTAGCCTGCTACAGAACACCCTCCCTATTACAGGAACCCCACTTGGCATTCCTGAGAACACTGGAGAATATGAAGGTCTCTCCAAACACTATGTTATTGGGTGACTTCAACTACCCAAGCATTGACTGGGAAAACTACTCAAGCCCAAACACCCTCACCCAATGGTTCCTTGAATTTATAAACTCTAATGCAATGGAACAACTGGTCACCACTCCCACAAGAGGGAACAACATATTGGACCTGGTCATCACCAACATGGGGACTCTATGTTCCACACCAGAGGTAAACCCCTCATTGGTAAGATCAGACCATAAACAAATTTCCCTGGATGTCCATATCCCATCCCCACCCCCAGTCAAGGAAATCACTGTAAAGAATTTCTCAAAAGCCAACTTTGCACTTCTCAAGACTGAGGTGGAATCCTTCAAAGCCCCTGGGCCAGAGGATAATACAGCCCAATCCGCAGAATCCTTTACAAATGCATTCTATGAGCACCTGCAGGAATGCATGGATCGTGCTATCCCAAATAAAACCAAGACTCACTCCTCCAAAAACAAGAGACCGGTCTGGTGGACCCCGGCCATAAATAAGCTATACAACAGAAGGAGGAAGCTACTACATGACAGAGCAAAATCCCAAAAAGGGAAGGCATCTCTGATCAGTATTAGCAAGAAACTTCGATCCCTCATAAAATCATCAAAGGTCAGCTTCTAAAGAAAAATTGCCCTAGACACTAAAGATAATCACAAGGCCTTCTTTAGTTATGTCAGGAACATGGGCGGAAGCTCCCAGATATGCTCTGAATTGTTACATAACGGTACAAAATATACCGAACTTCTCCCCCACTCCAAAGGAGCAAATGCCTATCCCAACTGAATGTAACCTCCCTGACATCACAGATGCACAGGTGAAAGCTGCCCTCTCCAAAGCAAAAAAACACAGCATCTATGAGACCGGAGGGTGTCCCAGGCTGTGTCTTACACAAGCTCCAAGAAGAAATGAACCCTCACATTAAGTCACTGTTCAAACTTAGCCTTACTACAGGATATGTACCCAAAGAATGGTGTACAGCTACAGTGGTCCCACTCCACAAAGGTGGTGCCACAATGGACCCTGGAAACTATCGCCCCATAAGCCTGACTAGTCTGGTCTGTAAAGCTATGGAGCATATTATCATGGAACTCATAAACAAAGACATTGGGAGCCTCCAGACACTGGACCCTACCCAATTCGGCTTTGTTAAGGGAAGATCTTGCCTCTTAAACCTAGTTGATTTCTTTGAATCAGTTACCAAAGCCATAGATGAGGGCAAGGTAGTCCACACAGCCTACCTGGACCTCGCAAAAGCCTTCGACACAATACCCCACTCGGGCATCATATTGTCATTATGCAATTCACTTTGAAATACACCTTTGGGAAAAGAGTAGCCCAGTAATCTCCATGGTGCGTCCTATAACTGCGTAATGCTGTAGTGTGATAAACTAGTTAGGTAGGAGTTCTAATCCCAGACATGGCAACTGTGTGTGTGTGTGTGTGTGTGTGTGTGTGTGTGTGTGTGTGTGTGTGTGTGTGTGTGTGTGTGTGTGTGTGTGTGTGTGTGTGTGTGTGTGTGTGTGTGTGTGTGCGTGTGCATGTGTGCGTGTGTGTATGTGTGTGTGTGCATGTGTGTGTGTGTCTCTGTCTGTGCAGGGAGCAATGCTTTTTAGGCTAGTCACACTCATTACAATTCAAATGCCCTATTTTGATAAGCCTGCTGATGTCATTCACTGTGAAATACACCTTTGGGAAAGGAGTAGCCCAGTAATCTCCATAGTGTTTCCTATAACAACGTAATGCTGTAGTGTGATGTATTACTTTGGTAGTGGTTCTATTCCCACACATGGCAAGTGTGGATGTTTGTTTGTGTGTTTCTATGTCTGTGTAGGGTGCAATGCTTTTGAGGCCATTCACAGTCACTACAACCTCCATTGACATTCTTTGGCAAGCCTGATGATGTCATTCCCAGTGAAATACACCTTTGGGGAAAGAGTACTCCAGTAATCTCTGAGGTGTGTCCTATAACAGCGTAATGCTGTAGTGTAATAAACTAGTTAGATAGGAGTTCTAATCCCAGGCATGGCAAGTGTGTGTGTGCCTGTGTTTGTCATTCGTATCATGTGTGGAAGTGGCTGTGAGTGTGTAACAACTGGTCTCATCGTGGAGCGGGATTTGCAAGTTTCTTATATAGTGGCATTATTATATGTCACAATACCCACCTTACAAGGATAACAGATGTGAAACAGCCAAGAGGCTGGGGTGCCAATCCATACCCCTACATATGACATCAAGGCCTGGTGAACAAAGGTAGCAACCCTTGTATTACTCAGAGAACACTCTCAACCCATGTCTCATACACAAACACACCAGCCTAGGCAACAACCGCTATGTTGGTAGTACCCTGCATATTGCCCACAGATAGTAACCATGGTGTAATTGCAGTGGACTACAGAGGGCATGGCACTCTGTCCATCAGTTCAATAGGCATGTACATGTAGACAATGCGCCTTCACTATGTTCCCCACTGGACGCCTGCAACACCTGTGGTTCTAGCAAATGTGACCCACAAAGGACATACCATGCCTTAAACACATGCCCTGTATGGACAGATGCCACTGACACCAGGGAATACCTGTATCATGCTATCAATGTAGGTGCAGGGTCAACCTGCTGTCCATTACCAGTTCCCACCACATCAGGCCGGGACAGGCACATCTGATGATAACATTCTGTGTACACAACATGGGCCAGACACCCCAGATACAGTTCCACATGTCACTGTGCATGCATGTGGGATGTGTGCACATCCCAGACAGCATCCATGTCATGGACTAAAGAACACATACATGGCAAGCATTGCACAGCAATGGCCATACACAATAGTTACCCAGGTGACTGGATGGTGAATACAATACCCACATGTGTGAGCCAATCCAGACACTACACCCCTGAGCCACACTGCAGACCATTGTCATGTGGCCTGATGCCAAAGTATACCCTTCACCTAGCCTTGTATAGCCTTCTGGCACAGTCAACCACTACACACCAGTGAAGCAATGCACGCATGCATGTCAGTACTGGCACCCTGTGTCTGTGTGTGTGGTGTATGATGCTTTCAACCACATTCACACTCACTACAATCCCCATTAGCATACTGAAGCATGCTGTCTGATGTCAGACCTTCACATACCCTTTGACCATATAACCTCAGGATAACCCCTGTGGTGCATGTGATACCTGCACATTACTGTATTGTGGCAAACTAACTAGCTAGGAAGTGTATTCCTGACTCTGCCAAGTGTGTCAATGTGTGTGAGTCCCTGAGAGAGTGCGGCTGTGTTGATGCTGATACCTGTTCATGTGGACAGGCACGTGTACCACACCTACCGTATCATTACCATATCACTGTTGCAGATGTCACTCACCATCACATATACATTTGGACAGCTCCTCAACATGTAAGCTATGTGGCACATGCAATAACTGCATAGACATGTGATATCAATACATAGTCAGGGGGTTGAAACCATGTACTGGTAGGTGTGTGACAGAAACATGCTTAGGTTTTCTTCTCCCACCCCCTCTCTGATTTACTTCATCTCTGTCTGTCTCTCTCACTCCCTCTCTGGTGGATGTGAAGAACTATACCTGCTTTGCTTAGGCAGCAGCTTGTGTTTAGTAAGTGATGCTGATGATCAGCTGATGGCCTCTGCATGAATTGCAGTCCTCCTCTAGCTGATTGCATGTGGAACAGCTGTGGTAACATTCCCATAGCCAATTGCATAGAAACACACTCCAATATTTAGGAACATCATGCTGGTGTTGGGCCTTTTCATTCACTGTGAGCAGGACCTAGATCTTGTGCTTGGCAAACAGCATCACAGATGGATTTGGGATTTACCTCCAACAACATAGACTGTGGAAAAAGGCCAACACACAGGAGGGGGATTTGCCTGACATGACTACAGAATGTAAGTGTTGCTATTCTGCATTTGGAATAAAGTTGGTTTAACAGGGTGTGTGTGGACATGGCTGGTCTGCATGTTTTAACACCTGCCATGACAGTGCTATGTTTTTGAGGGAACCCCATCTATAGGGTCATCTGCAGACTGGGCAGTGTGTGGAGCCTTTTGTTTCTTGTGTTACTCATAGAACACCTATCTGAGAACTGCAGACGCATAGTGTGAGGATTGCAGTCAGTACATGGGGACAGTCATGAGAGTTACTGATTTCATATCCCTCATAGGACATATGTCACAACAAACCCTGGTACAACAGTAAATGTATGAGGTTATCACAGCAACATGCCAATATTGGGGCAGTGCTCATAGCTCCATCCACAATTCTTTCGACCTTTGTACATATGTCCTGCAGTAAGAGGTGCATATGTCCTGTACACCATTATTTATTGACATCATACCTGATAACAAGCCAGTCAGATATCAGACTGCTAGACATGTTATGTATAGTAGGGGATTGTTTCTGAAGACAAACCAGGAAAAAACAGCAACAACCCGACTAATGCCCCATAAAAAGAATAAATCCACGAACTTGCAAGCAAGTATTGCAAACCTTTTATTCCATAAAGCGTTTTTCATCTGGTTAGATAGCTAGACTTCTTCAGAGCTGACGAAATCTAGCCAGACGAAAAGCACTTTATGGAATAAAAAGTTTGCATTACTTGCTTGCAAGTTCGTGGATTTATTCTTTTTGTGGAGCATTAGTTGTTTCTGAAGGCATAGCTTGGCCATTCTGTGGTTGTGTGTACAGTACTGGGGTCTGCGTACCTAGGATGATTGTCAACAGTATGTGTATTGCACATATGGACCTTGGGCTGTGCACAGACTGGTAGATGCCATTGTTCTCGGTCCTGTTCTATCTGATGCTACATGCTGCTCCTGTGTATGGTATCCTATTGGCTATTGCACATACGTACCTTGGGCTGTGCTCAGACTGTGGTAGATGCCATTGTTGTCGGTCCTGTTCTATCTGATGTTACATGCTGCTCCTGTGTATGGTACCCTATTGGCTCACATGTCTGTAGGTCCAGACACACACATGTCCCATACCACAGACAGCCATCGGACTACACAGTGCCATGACCCAGTGTATGTAGGGTCAGTGTGTGAGTGGCACATATGAGGATGGTGATTATCAGACAGTCCATATAGTGTCATAATAAGCATGTGTACCATATGTGGCTGTGGCTGTGTTTACATTGCTTGTGGGTATGCACTTTCACACAGGTGTCTGTTACTCTATGCTGTGACATGCATGTAGAGCCTGCTATAATCACACTTACATGTGTGTTCCCCCATATGAAATGTAGTCCAGTGTTGTGGCAGTCTGCCTATAGTTTGCACAATGCTTTGTGACATGCCTAGCAGCCTAGTGTAATTACCCAGTGTGCTGATATGTCCAGTTATTTGCAAGACATACAGCTGCCAGGCCACCATAACTGTTGTGTATATCTGACAAAGCAGTGGGATTCTGTATACATGTATGTCACTAACTACTGGGTAGTATGCGGCCATGTGACCCCCACACTACCAGGTATTGTGTGTCAGGACAGACTGGCATGTGTGCATGCATAAACTGTGTGGGCATATGTAGTCCAGTATTTACGTGCTATACCCATGTACATGGATATTAGCATCCACATTGGGAGGCGTGGTCCACATGTCTCACATGAAGGAGATATGTGTACACCTCTGGACTGACCACAGAATGCCAGACTGCCTGCATATATTGGTCATATCTCTGCTGTAGTCCACAGGATCATTACTGTGCTAGCAGTGGTACTCTACTATGATATCCTTAGGATGTCTGTCAGTAGCCAATGGTGCACATGTTAAAAGAAGATGTGACCTCCCACACACAACATGTCTGTTAAGACAACCCCTATTACAGTAGCAACAGTCTACATATATACCTGCAATACATACATGACATCCCCTTGCACTAAGAGGTTGGGACTACTGGGGCTGAGGTATATATATTTATTCATATATCTATATATATATATATATATATATATATATATATATATATATATATATATATATATATATATATATATACACACATATAAACACTCAAATATATACATATACACAGCAATATATGTCTACACATATACAGATATAGATATATATGCACATATACTTATGGATATCTACATATATATCGACAGTAATAGGTATATCAGAATAGATATGTATGCACATATAGTTATAGATATCTATATATATATATATCTAGATAAATAGGTATAGCTGTACACATAGGATGTGCATATATATATATATATATATATATATATATATATATATATATATATATATATATACACACAAAGAGATCTACACATGGCCTTATATATGATGCACTATACAAATGTTTAGACAGACATATGTATGAATATACATGTGTATGTACATGCAGACATATATCAACATATGTATATGTATATATCCATATTCCTGTCACGTGTAAACATCAGGGTTGTGTTTGCCTTCCCAGATGTATCTCACTGTATGTATCTGATATGTGTACATTATGATATAACAACATATGTGATGCAACAGTAATATCAATAAGAAGTACTACACAGTTGTGGAAGTAAAGGCAATTGTTCAATACTAATCAATATGTGTATTGACAGATATATTGGAAAAGCAACAGCTGTCTTCACAGTGGTCATGGCGTAGTGGTTAACTGCTGTGACTATAGTGTACAGGGTCCTGGTTCAAGACCTGCAAGGGCTGTTTATTTTGTTGCTGGGTGGAACAAGGGCTGTTGGAAATAGAGTGGTTAAGGCATTTTGAGCAGCTTTAAGTGTGTTTGCATGCGTTTGCGTGAAGCTAAGCAGTGCTAAGCTATGGGTAAACATACAGGCACTTACACCATGTCGGCTTTGCTTACCAGTGTGCAAATTTGCTTAGCTGTTATACTGGAGCAATGTCAATACCTGCTAATCATGGCTTAGCCCTGGTAACCAGTTCTCACCACCCAGTCCCATAACATAGCAGGGTAATGACATCTGTAATAAGTGTATGTAATTACATGTACAATACATGCGCCTATGTGCTGTCATTACAGTAGCAAGGGGTGTGAGTGTGATGTCTGGGACACACAAGTATATGAGGCCTGTACAGCACTGTTATCTGTGTGAATGTGTTACATACAGGGGTAGTAACCCAGGGTCCATGCTGTCACACTGGCATGTAGTGTATCATGGCAGTACTACTGTTGACAGTGCTGTCCCAGGCAAGAGTAGAATGCTAAATGTAGTACTGACAACAAGAACACATGCAGGCATAGCTGGACTCTGAGGCCTGCCTGTTGTGTCCTTGGTGTGTGAGCTGTGTCACAGTATATATCCCCTACTGGATAATGATCCGACATGTGAAATGTAACTGTAGACTACCTTCTGTTTAGCACATGTTAGTGAGGGCTTCCAACATGTAGTTATGGCATACATATTGTTGTCAAATTTCTGTCGACACATTCATCCCACTGCATAGCTACTTGCCAAGCTGATGACTGTCAGCCCCTGTACAGATGTGCAGATGGTATGTATCCAGCTGGGATATGTACAGGCAACCTATGCTTGATTGACACTGATGTGTCTGCCCAGCTGTGTAAAAACTGGCACACATAGGAGACAACACCCTGTATACAACACCTCCACTATACTACCACAGTCAACAGAACATACTTGGGTGCAGGTCTCCATCACAGACACTAACCATGTGCTGTAATACATGCCGTATGCATGTCAACTGGATAACCTCAGTGGCCATGTGCAGGAGGCACCCAGAGGATTGGCTGATGCATGTCACTCTCACCCTGAGGGTCACCACAGTGGTGTCTGTTGATAGAGTGCCTGCTGACACATGGCAAGTGGCAGGATACCACTGTGCACACATCCCCTACATAGCCCAACTCTCCATGGATAGTAGCTAGGTACACAGCTATAACCACCTGCAGTGATGCACCCCAGTACTGACACATGTGTACATGTGTCAGTACTGGGGTGCATCACTGACAAATGTGTACATGTTCATTACTGAGGATAGCAGTGTCTGTGTGTTAGTACACTTGTACTTGGGAATTCCATGAGGGCCTTCACAACCACCGCAACACCCATTGCTATAGTCAGTTGTGGCTGCTGCTGGATGAGACATTACATGTACCCTGTTATGCTCTTCTCCCTACTGGCTACATGTGCCTTGCAGTACAAGCACAACAGTGTTGTACAAATGGGTCAATAGGCACGGGATACCCATTGAGTTCAGGCAAGTGTGTGTATGTGTGCATGTCTGTATATTTGTAGGGTACATCATTCTGAGGCCACATACTCTTATTACAATACCCATTGCCACACAGTAGTACAGATAGTGTTGTTGCTACCCATAGGTGAGGCAAGACAATGCAACACCTTACTATGCTTGTGGCATGTGCATTAGATACATATCCCTGTAGTACCACTGTTGGGATATGCAATGGGTTGCATCGCAGTCATGGGCAATGTGTGATGGTGTGTATGTCAGAGTGTCATCATAGGTTTCAGGAAGTACAATATCCACTGGGGGTGTGTGGGTGTTGTGTACACTGTCATTTTAACATCTGATGAAGTTCGTTATGTTATGAACGAAAGGTGCCTAATTAAATTTATGTTTTTTATTGAGCTGATTTTTTTTCGTTTTCCGGTCCTGGACTGCCATGACATATTTTTTTTTAATATGTTCCATGTACCACTTTATGGTGACCACTGTCACCATCAGTCATACAGGTAACTGATACCACAATCCAGCCCAGTTATGCATGTGCTGTGTGCAGCCTACCTGCAACACACTAGACACACAGTCAAGTTAGTTAGCAGTGATAGACCCAGGTCTCTCAGATGTGTGTCTACCTGTTATGTGTCTGTTAATGTGTATATGATGGTATGTCACACTATGTATTGTCCATATACAACCATTACAGACCCCATTAGCATACTGTACATGTCTAGGAATGTTCTGCATGTAACATGTAATCTGGAACACACCTCACCCAAAACACTGTGTGGTGTGTGCAATGAAAGCCACACACATCAGTAGCACTACATACCTAGGTAGGGGTCTAGTCCCAGTGTTGCCAAGTAAGAGTGTGCATGTATGTGGATGGGTCTACATCAAGTTGCAGATTATACACGTCCCAACAGGTCACCTGTCCATGTGGCAAAGGCAATAACTGTTAAACAAACCTGTGACATGTGTTCAACTGTACCCCTGATATGTCACGGCCATGATGTAATCACAGTGCCATACCACTTGTGGAATATGACTGTAGACCATCCTCCTGCTGGTGCATGTACACCAGCAACACAAATGGATAACATTATGGAGACCACAATCAACCAATGTTACTAACATCTATAATGCATCATTGCTGGATGGCTAGACTACCTGACATTTATGTATTAAACATTACTCCTGACATGTTACAATGCAGTACTTTGGTACACTGTAGTGCAGTCACCGTGTGCATCAGAACCATATTAAACTGTCCCTGCATCGATGTTATGGATGATAGGGATGTGACACAGGTATCATCATATGCACAGGGTGTGTTGTTGGTTTGTCAGAGGCCAAGGGTGGTCCGTACATTTGACACCATGTGTGTGGGTGAATGGTGTAATGATTTGAACAGGTCATGATGATGTGGTGTGTGAAGGTACGGGGTTGCCCTAGGTGTGTTCATATAGTGTGTGGCTATGCATGCACACAGTTCTGCCATGTGGCTGCCCTATAGTGGTGTTTATGGACAGCTGCAGACCCTACCAGGCAGGGTGTGCAGTTCACTGCCTCCTGCCATGAACACGTGGACTGTGCCTGCCAGGGGTTCCATGGGCATGTCCAGGTACAGGCCTCGATGTGGTACTCTCCCCTGAGGATAACAGATGTCCTCTGGAACCATGCTCCTCCTGGGACTGGCCAGGACCATGTGCTCATGGCCTGCTGTGGTGTGGTGTGGACAGCACCCCCCCTGCAGTGCTGGGGTTGGTACTGCCACTACGGGAGCACCTTGGTGTCCTAGCATGTCCTTGTTGACCCCCAGCTGTTGGTGTTGCTGGCCTACGTCCATGCAGCTTTTGCCGCACTCCCACCACATGCTCAGGCATGGACAAACCATGGTCAATGAGACCCATCATCTCATCAAACTATCTATCCATGAGCTTGGGATAAGCACGGAGGGCACCAGACAGTTCATGGAAGTTGTTGCTTGCAGATGTGAGAGCAGCCCTCTGCAGCCTCAGGCCCTGTCTGGTGTACAGTTCCACACGTGCCTGTAAGTATTGCTCAGTACATGCCAGATATGCTGCTCAATCAACCTATCATGTGACAACTGTAATATATGGATACACTCCCTGGTGTTCTCTAGTAATTCCCCAATGCATCTGTAGTGCTGCATACGTGGGTTGTCGGTCACCTCTCTGCTGAATGCGATATTAAGGGTATACCTGATGTCTACTTTCCCTCCAAAGCTATGTTCCATGCTACAGACCTTATTATACTATCAGCTGTCCTGTGATTACATACATGACAAGTATTCCTGGTGTGTCATGCAGCAGTCCATGTCCATGCACTGCACGATCCCAAGGGGAAGTACTGCTGTATGAACAACCCCACAATCACACATGTGCATACATGGACACCCACACAAACACACACACATGCACACATGCATCCCACATGCATCAACCTCCCTCCACTTCACCAGAGTGACCCTACAGATAAAATAACCACCCACTGACACACACACACACACACACACACACACACACACACACACACACACACACACACACACACAAACACACACAAATATAGTACACACAGTCCTCCTATTACCCATCTGTCAACATGCATAACATATGGTACACAACAGCATGCAGTGCAGCTATAGTCAATCCATGCTAGCAACAGTATACATGTTGTGTGGTGCATGGGTTGTGTTAGTAGGTGATGCCCCTTCCCCTAGATACCACTGCACCCATGTACACAGTATTGCTGTGCACCTGTTCTGCACCCTACCATGTACTGTGCACCAAACCTCACAGGTATACAACCCATTGTTGAATGTGCAGTACTGTGTCAGTCATGTCAGCTCAAATGCTCACAGAAGCTATGTTTTTCAGCAACACATACCTGGGATGATATGTGGACAGATGTCATTTGTGAATGCCTGATGTCTGGTTTACAGATCTCAACATCAGGGGACCATGTATGTCCACTCCAATACTATTGCACTGACAACCGTCAGACCATACAATGGCTATGGGGAGTGTACACACCCTTATTGATATGACGCACCCTTCCTTGATCTGCCATGGGTCCACATCACCGCATATCTTAACAGTACATGAGTCCAATATGTGACATATGTCCTGTACATCCACATGCAGTGTCTACAAAATGTGTTAGGTGTGCGGATGCTCACTGCGATGCATACACTCCATGTGTGCATATATTTGCACACCATTATTATGACGGTTTGTTGCACCTATTGTTATGTGTACTACAGCAGTCACTATTCCTGGCAGAGATATACTAGCATGGGCCACTGCATTTGCCAGTGTATGTTCAGTCTGCCCTACACGTCCCCCAAATCTGCACGATTGCAAGGTCTGCTCATGTGCACATCGCTTGGTGTTCATACACTGCCATCACTATTGCTGTGGGGGTAGAGTTACGTCTGCCACAGTTCCTGAACCTGACTGTGTGCAGATACAGCCATTCTTAGCATCCTTAGAATCCTTGCTGCAGTGCACTGGTGTGTAATGCTGACAGTCCCTCTCCATCTTTAGCCTTTTTGCAGATGCTTGACAAGTAAGGCCTACACATGTGTGTCAGGTTGCAGTGTCCATACACTGAACACCACATGTTACAGCCTAGTCCCAGCTAATAATGTGGACCACAGTAATATGTTATGCCATAGTGTAAATCTGTAACAGTTGCCATTGTACTACTGGTATGTACACTGTTGTCCCTACTGTAGGCCATGTCTCCCACCATTATGTTAATTCCTGTGGACACATTCCACAATGACAGGATGTTAGTGACCTTGCAGGTGTCTGACATACCCTTCCAATACCCCATCATGGTCACCACTGTAATGTCATGCATTTAACTGCAACAATATGTGCACATGTACAGCATGCATTCTGGGTAGGTGTTTTAGATGTGTGCATGGAATATGCCATAACCATTACTTGCCTGTTGTATTGGCAAGCATCAACATAAACCATACTCACCAGCTACAGGCTGCTGCCTTGCTGGTATACCAGAGGGACCTACATAAGAGGGTGAGAGATGCAAAGTCAGTGGCCACACCTGTGGCATTGCTACAGGGTGGGTGCAGCATTAGAATACATCAACAGTACATGTCCACAATACTACCATGTATGCACTTCTGTTTATTACTACTATGCAGCAAAAAACTATATATATGACATGTCAGATATGCATGATCTACCTGAACAGATGCAAATCCATATGCAACAGTGGTCTACTGATGTGCCCTGTGGCCTTACCGGCATGCTCCTTAGCCAGTGTGTGGGTAGCATCCACCGCCACAATGGTGTCTGGAAATTGCTGGCTGTGTGGACGGGCAGGTGCCACAAGGCTGGCGAGGAGCTCCTCAACACGTGCCTGTGGTATTCTTGCTATGTGATTGCTGCACATCTGACATTCTGTGTTATTGGGGATATCTATGCATGCTGTTGGACATGTCCTGGGATTGTGTAGACTATTACTACCCACTTATGTTCTATAACAGTGACACAATAGCATGTTTAAGGAATATTTGCCAGCAGAACCACCTCTCCATACTCATCTGCCCATGTTACCAGGCCACATCACATGTGGGACCTACCCTGGGGCCTCCTCATGTACTGGTCCAGCATTACCTTCAGGTGGAACCACCTAAGGGGATGTTGTCCCCCCTGGGGGTACACACAGACATGATCCTGTCCCCCGAGGTCAGGTCCAGGGTCTGTTCCATAGCGGGCTTCACAGACACATGTGGGATGTGCTACATCACCTTGAGGCACCCAGTACATATTCACATGGTCCACATGCTCCTCCTGCTCAGCCTCAAGGCCAGGCACCTTTGGGATGTGGACTGCTGCTGTGAGTAGCAGTGGGTGGGAGGCTTGTTCCCATTGTTTCCATATCGGGGCCCATGGGGCTTCTATATCACAGACCACACACACCATCCAGGGTATTTACCCACCAAATGTGACATATACCACCCCTGTAGGCTGTCTTCTATATCTACCAACCCAGACCACCTCCACAAATATACCTGCCATACTTCCCCATATTCCCATTCCCTACTTCACAGACAAGGGCAATGTGGTCCCAACAAGGGGTTCACATGTGACATACCCATCCATATTGCACACACTTACAGCTGTATATATCTGTGTGTATTGCTATGTGTGCCGCTCCATTGCATATAGAATGCAACACTGTGGTGGTAATATAGGGGACATGTATTTACATAAATATATGTGTGTGTGTGTTTGTATATATGTAGACATGTGCATATAGATATATATCTATATATGTGTACATATATGTGATGTATATATGTGTTTATATATATATGATGTATATATGTGTTTATATATATGTCTACATATGAGCATCTGTATATTTGTGGACATACATGTGTATATATATATATATATATATATATATATATATATATATATATATATATATATATATATATATATATACACACATATACACATATACATACTTATATATAGGTTTCATAGGTTCATAGGTTCATACTAGGCTATCTGCCCTAGGGCATTTATAAGCCTAGCCAGAGTGTGTGTGGCTTTCACCACCCCTTAGGATGAGAATACTATACCCATTAGTTTGCTGTGCCTCTGTCCAGCAGTGATACAGAGATGATTCCCGGGGTAAACCTACGATCTCCCATCCACTCGTCAAGATTTCTCTTGAACAGAGTCAGTGAGGGGCTCTGCCTCACATGGACTGGGATTCTGTTCCATAGTGTAGGGAGTCTCTGGATGATGAATCTGTCCCTCCAGCACGTCCTATTTATATCCGTGTTGAGGTTTAAGTCTCTTGCTCGTGGCTCTGGTGGATTTGGATTTTTGAGGTGGAGCATGTCCATTAATTCCGGGTTGGACATGGCCTTGTATGTCAGGCACAGATCACCTCTGAGCAGACGGTATGTGACTGAATAGAGCTGGAGTTTCTTCAGTCGGGCATCATGACATATGTTTGAGCCCTTTATCCTTTTGGTGAGGAACTTTTGGGGTCTTTCCAACTGCTGCAGGTGTCGGGTAAGGTACATTCTGAATGGGGCATTGTACTCAATCATTGGTCTGATAAGTGAAGAGTACAGGGTACAATGACCTCTCCTGATCTGGATGTGAATCCCTTCATGATCAGGTGGGCAATGTAGAAGGTCTTCCCAACCACTTTGGCAATGTGAGTGTCAAAAGAGAGGTTACTGTCAACTTGGGTCCCCAGGTCCCTGATAACTTCTTCCATGTTTAATGGATTACCACCTATGTGGTAATTAGGGGTTACCTTGTTTTTCCCAAAGGGTATGACTATACATTTTTGGCATTTAGCTTAAGGCCATGGCTCTGGCACCAGTTATCCATTTCTATGAGACCTTTCTGGAGGATGTCTGTGTCTGATGGAGTGTCAATTATGGTGCCCAGTTTGCAGTCATCTGCAAATTTTGTCAGCCACAATACCCTATGTTTGCCTGCACTTCAGAAAAATAAATGCCGAACAAGAGGGGCCCAGGACTGAGCCCTGTGGGACACCGCTCGTGACCGCTTAGAGTCTGACATGGCACCAGCAACTCTAACCCTGTGTGTTCTGTCCTTGAGCCAGTTTGCAGCCCATCTTGTGACATATGGGTTTACATCTAAGCTGGTGAGCTTTTCTATGATGCCCGAGTGGGGTATTGTGTCACACGCTTTTGCTAGGTCAAGGTAGGCTGTGTGAACTGCCTTACCCTCATCAATGGCCTTAGTGACTGTTTCGAAAAAGTCAACCAAGTTCAAGAGGCAGGATCTGCCCTTGACAAAGCCAAATTGCGTAGGATCCAGTGTCTGTAGGTCCCCAATGTCTTTATTTATGAGTTCCATTATGATCCTCTCCATAGCTTTGCAGACAAGGCTCATCAAGCTTATGGGGTGGTAATTTCCAGGGTCCGTAGAAGCACCGCCTTTGTGGAGTGGGACCACAGTTGCCGTACGCCATTCTTTGGGTACATATCCTGTAGTAAGGCTAAGATTAAACAGCAGCCTTATGTGTGGGTTTAGTTCCTCATTGAGTTCGGTGTAGCACACAGCCGGGGACACCGTCGGTCCCATTGATGCTGTGTTTTTGCTTTAGAGAGAGCAGCTCTCACCTGGGCATCTGAGATGTTTGGGAGGCTAGACTCTGGTGGGATAGATATTTCTCCTTTTGGGGAGGGAGAAATTTGCACTGAACCTGTCTGCCAGTATGTTGGCAATGTCTGTGGGTTCAGTGATTTTTTATCATTTTGGACTAATTCTGAGCATATCTGGGAGTTTCCACCCAGGTTTCTAACATAGCTAAAGAAGGCTTTATGATTGTCTTTTGTGTCATTAGCATTTTTCTCTCAAAGTTGGCCTTGGATGATTTTATGAGTGATCGTAGTTTTTGCTAGTATTGATCAGAGATGCCTTCCCATTTAGGGATTTTGCTCTGTCATGTAGTAGCTTTCTCCTCTTGTTGTAGAGTTTGTTTATGGCTGGAGTCCACCAGACCGGCCTGCCTTTGGTGGAAAGGGTCTTGACTTTATTAGGGATTGCTTGATCCATACATTCCTGGAGGTGCTCGAGAAGGCATTTGTAAGGGTTTCAGCAGTGGGTTGTGGTTTCCACTGGCTCGGGGGCCTTGAAGGATACCACTCCAGTCTTAAGAAGTGTGAAGTTTGCTTTTGAGAAGTTCTTCACTGTGGTCTTTTTGCTGGGGTGGGTGGGATGTGGATCTCCAGTGAGATTAATTTATGGTCTGATCTCACCAATGAGGGATATACTTCCGGTGTGGAGCATTTTGTCCCCATGTTTGTGATGATCAGGTCTAGTATATTTTCTCCTCTTGTGGGAATGGTGACTAGTTGTTCCATAGCATTTGAGTTTATGAACTCAAGGAACCTTTGGGCTAGGGTGTTGGGGCTTGAGTAATGTTACAGAACACCACAACAGCACGAAATTCCACAAAACAGCTCCAAAAACATAAACGCTATGTCTCCACACCTGCGTTTTCGTTTAGACTCACTTCCTCAGATGCAAAAGAATTGCAAAAGGATTCTTTTGCATCTGAGGAAGTGAGTCTAAACGAAAACGCAGGTGTGGAGACATAGTGTTTATGTTTTTGGAGCTGTTTTGTGGAATTTCGTGCTGTTGTGGTGTTCTGTGACATTCTCACCAATAAAGCTGTGAAAAGAAGAGGAGCCGTGTTTTTACTCCACTGGTACTACCTTGTTTTGCTTGTTTGTGACATTTTCGAGTGCTAGCCTCCATTGTTTTTCGGCTTGAGTAATGTTCCCAGTCTATGTTTGGGTAGTTGAAGTCACCCAATATGATGGTGTTTGGAGAGACATTCATACTCTCCAGTGTCTTCAGGAAGGCTGTGTGGGTTTTCAGACATCAGGTCCACAATCTCAAAATTCCTTCTTGCACAGCTGCACTG
>NC_056744.1:94557304-94676799 GCF_019279795.1 Protopterus annectens
TTTCACTGTTTTCTGAGATATCTCTCTCAGTTGTACTAAGTGACCTATGGGGATTACACCAGTCATATACAAACATTCCTACACATTTTATTTATGTTGCACAGTGTGGGTAACAGTGCTTAATACAACAGTACTATTAAGTGACTGCAAATCTACATTACCATATGATACCAGCAGTCCAGCAGTTAGACCTTTATTGTCAGGCTATTATGCTTTTATTTACATACAACCTATATGAGACTCTTCCTGACATATTCTCTGGTGTATGCAGTACTTGCCTTAAACAATACAGGTTTTATACAGGCAATTAACTTACTAATACTTTTAGATTTATTTTTATATTTATTTTATTTATTATGACAGTACATGCAAGAGTATTACTAGCCTGCCTCATGTCGCAACCTCTCTAAGCGACATCCACGGACCTCCTGGTTTGCAGCCCAGTCACTTGCCACTGTGAAGGACATAAGAGAAATATTTAGCCATACCTCTCCATAATATACAAGAGCTGGAAATTATTAAACAGGTAGTGGAGTGATACTTACACACAGATGGGACCTCCCCTGTCCTCCTAGCCTCTTGGCTCCACTGATCCAAGAGATCCCCCTTTCATCTCTTCAGGTCGGCATAGTGATGCCTGACCTGCTCACCAGTTCAGCGTCTTCCAGTGACACTGGTGAGGTCACGGCCGAGACAGTCCCAGGCTTCTGCTTTATATTGGGAACCCTGGTACTGGCCCTGCAGGAGTCTCTGCTCATGGTCTTTCACAAGGAGTCCTGCCATGACTCTGGACTCCTGGATGCCCAAGCACTGTACCTGAAAAGGCACACCCTCACCCAATCCAGACATAGTGCCTGCAAGGGGAAGCTACAACCAGTTATGAGATGTATTCCCACCTGCTGGGTTTAAATAGGGCCAATTTCCTGCACTTTGCAGTGATTGGACGGTTTTGAAAAAGCTAAGCTATGGACAAGCCTGCTTACCTAATGTTGGCATTGTTTAAAGGGGTATACCAATGGCCAAATTGAGTTAGCTGGACTACACATTGCTTTCAAGTACTAAGCTGGACTGTGCAATGCTTAGCATTGCTTAATATTTAATTTGCATTATATTTGCTTTTTGCAATTGATTTATTATTCATTACATGTTATGTATGTATCTGGTATCCATGATTCATGTGTACGCACACTGTATGGGGTCCTTGTGTTTATTAGGGGACTTCAACACTTTATTACAATTACACCTCACATCTGGGCTTACTGCAGTACTCCAGTTCACATATTTATGTTATGTAGTAAGTTATACAGCATAAGACTGTATATAGACTCCTTTCACATGTTCAGTTTGATTTTCCTATAGTGAGGATTTGTTTGGTGATACCTCAGTCTTATGTACTGCTGTGATGACTTAGTGGTTAACTACTGTGACTATAGTGTACAGGGTCCTGAGTTCAAGTCCTGCAAAGGCTGTTTATTTTCTTTCTGACCAGAACAGCAGCTGTTGCATACAGAGTGATTAAGACACTTTTAAGCACGTGTAAGTGGGTTTGCGTGGGTTTGTGTGAGGGTAAGCTGTGCTAACCTATGGTTAAATATGCTTACAGAGAGTTAGCTTTAATATTGCTTAACCTGTGTGTGCATTGCTTACCCCAATGCAAATGGGTTTAAACCCACTTACTAGTGCTTAAATATGCGTACTCCCACTTACTACTGCTTAATAGTGCTTACATTTGCTTACTAGTGCTTACTCCTGCTTACCACTGCACTAATTTAGACAGTAATGTCTAATGGTTCTTGGGAAGGTGGGGGATTTGGAAGCTGTATGGAGTTATCATTCATTACACATTTTACCTTCCATTTGAATCCCTGATTCCTGTGTACATATACTGTATGGGACACGTGTGATTATCTGTGGACTTTGCAACATTATGACACTGACACCTCACATCTGTATTTAATGTAGTGCTCCAGTTCTCAAATATATGTTATTTAGTAGGTTATGCGACTAAAAATATTGGTCATAAAGTGATTTGACATGGAAAATGGAATGTGCTGCAGTGGGATTTGAACCGGTAATGACTGCTCATAAGGCGAATGCTCTGCCCACTTCACTATTGCTATACTGGGTCATTTGCAGATATCTTGCTTTTTATCCTCTTCTGCCGTTTAAGCTGCATTAATCATAGCTAAGCAATGGGCAAACCCGCGCACCTATAGTTAAATTTAATATGTTTCATAAAAAAAATCTTTATATTTGTTGTTTTAACTATTGCTCTTGTACACATGGGGTATGTTGCTGGGGTATGCGTACACCTATGAGCGGTCTCACTCATTCTTTTATGACTTGTCTGCTGTTCTTCATTGCAGAGGCGTGTATATTCCAAGAGCTCTGCTCTCAGACACGCCCCCTGCACTCTTATATGCTCCGTGTAAAATTAGGAGCTCAGGCAGCGTGTCTTCATTAATATGCATGGCACGCTGCCATCCTGCTCCTAAATGACTGCTTGTGTGCAGGACTAAGCTAGTCCTGCATGGAAGGATAGTGAATCTGTGGGAGTATCAGCATCAAGGATAGATTTTTCAGGAAATGATTTATCTCAGCAAATTGTTAGTTGTAATGGCTAATAGTTCATGCTAGAAGACATTACAGCCTTTATGAAGCAAAATATCGTTAAACACTTCACTTCTGCACCTCAAAGCCTGGATAAAAAATTTTCACAAAAGTTAAGAAGGCTATAAAAGTTATGAGTTCTGATGATAGGTTAAAGTAATAGAATATGTATAATTTTCTTATCACTTACAGCAGCCCTACTTTATATAGGCTAGCAACACTACACCAAACTATAATTCTTGGACAGAAAGTTACAGGAAACATTGAAATTATTGATGCCAAATGTATGTATATGATTGAACAATACACAGTTTCAACATGTGACATACCAGAGAGAAATCTTACAACAAAAGAAGAAGGTGCTGGCAAGAGATTGTACAGCTTACAAATCTCAAGTGTGTTAAGGTGCTTCAGGTACGACCTCATATATACCGTTAGTATGAAACATGCTACACAGATAAGACAACAACTAGCTGGTATGGAGACAGTTTATATATAAATGAATTTTGATGAACTGCTCCCTGAACAAGAAAAAGTTATGGAGTTAATAAATACCTGGCAAGCAGTCCATGATTAGTTAGATGCTAATCAAAATACTCTAGAAATGACTGCTGAGCATAGCCATACTTGAAGATAAATGCCTGTCCAGTTTTTTAACCAAAGAAAAATAGAAAACCGCACATACTCTCAGAGAGAAAATGTTAATAGCATATCCCAGGAGGGTAACCAACCAAACCACTTACCATAAAAGAATGGATGACAACATTTGTTCTGCAGCAGGCTGGAGACATCCCCAAATACCCTGCAGAGATCACTATTCAGCTCTGGAAACTCTATCTTGAGCACTTGAAGAGAACACCTGAGAGATTACATTTATTAAAAGAGAAAATACTTGCACTATTAAGAAGATGAAAAATTGGTTCTCAAATGAGCATCAGGAAGGATTAGTGACAGTAACATTAAGTACTACTAAACAGTGCATGTATACTCATTTGAGTATACATGCACTAATGAATATCAGGAAGGATTACTGGCAGTAACATTAAGTACTACTAAACAGTGAATGTATACTGCATGGTACTATTCACAGATGAAAACAAGTAATTCTAAATGTTTTGGCATTACAGTACATTGGGTCCATGGGTCCAAGGATGTTGATTCAGAAACAAAGCAAATCCTAGCTAAACACTCTGCTTCCCTAGGAAAAGTGTATAATGAATCCTACAGTATGAAGTAAATACCTGCTGGTAATAGATGTGCTAGATTTTGCTAATGTAGGTTCAAAAGTAAAAAGAGGAAGTACATTGTGTCTACTATTGCAATCTTTAAAAAAAGAAACAATGTAGGCATCCCAGCATAATGTGATGTTATTCAAATGTACAGTGATATGAATGAATTTCTTTTTGGATTTACACTTTACCTTTACACTAAATGTCCTAGGCATTCCAGAACCTTTGTTTCTGCGAATTTTACACAACAGTATTCTGTTTTATTTATTTATTTATTGACATTTAGTTACCAGGATGGTCCACTGGGCTAAAACTGGCCCATTGTCAGTGGAGGCCCGATAAGAAAAGCTCCAGAAATATAATATTTGATAGTATATAGATAAATAATGTACTACAATTCTTAACAAAATTTTGGCCTCTTAATGATCCAAAAATAAACATTTGACAATTATATACTTAACAGTGTAGCACAATTATTTACAAAGTTTTTGCTTCTTAAAGTGAGAACGGTGATATGCAAACAGTCTACTTAACAGTCTAGAACAATTTTATGAAAAGTTTTAGATTCTATAGTGAGAAAATTGATATGTAACAGTTATGAAAAATTATACAGGCAGAGTAACTTCATAGTTGAAGTTTGCACAAGTATGAGTTTAAAAAGAGACCAAGAACATGTAGGGGGTGAGAGCAGGGTTATGGAGGTTGAGGAGGATGGTGTGCCAAGGTGGGCACACTGGGGCAGTTACAGATCCGTGTAGTAGAGAGGTGTTTGTGTAAGGAAATTATAAGGACTGCAAGGCTTTGAGTAGGCCTAATATGTAGTGGGAGAGAGTACCAGTTCCGAGCTACAGAGTGAGTATAGAGTATTTGGCCAGCTGGTAGATTAGGTTTGTAAACCTGTAGAAGTTGCTGATTTTCAGATCTGAGAGATCTTTCTGGTATGTAGTGTGAGAATATTGAAGAGAATGAGGGGCACAGAGAGGGCTTATAAACTAACTTGTGAGCATCAGTTAGTTGTGTGTATTTGAGATGATGGGGCAGTTCAAGCCATTGAAGAGATTGTAGAGCTTGGCAGTGGTGGGTGGAATAAGGAGAAGTAGGCTGCAAACCTAGCAATTTTTTTGTAACAGGTTTCCAGTTTAGATTTTAATGAAGAGAGTATATTTGTGAGTAGTAGTGCTCCATATGTAAGAGAGGGTAGAAGATAGGTGGTGGCAAGTGTTTCTTTGTTTTTTTTTTTTTTTTGCCGTGGAAATGAGGAAATGTTTGTGCCTATAAAGAAGGCCCAGTTTTTAGTGTATTTTTTATGTTATGTTGAATGTGTAAAACAAATGTGAAATGATCATCTATTATTACCCCTAGTAGTTTTGTGTGGGAGACTATTTCAATAGGTGTTTTATTGTGAGAGAGTGTGATGAGTTGGTCTTTGTATATATAGGTGTTTTTTAGAGGAAAACACTAGGAGCTTGGTTTTGTTGGAGTTGAGTAAATTGTTGTTCGGCAACCAGTTTTTACTGGTGGAGAATGTTATTTTGGCTGTGTTTTGAAGAGGGGGGATGGCTACTGCTGAACAAATAATGGTAGAGTCATCCACATACTGAATTAGTGAGCCATGGTTGAGAGATTGGTGCAGGTTATTGATGAATAAACTAAAAAGTAGGGGGTCAAGTACTGAGCCTTGGGATACACCAGTTGGGTTAGGTAGATAAGAGGTGTGGGAGGAATTCCATTTGACTACCTGTTGCCTATCAGATAGGTTGCCTGAGAACCAAGAGAGGTTGGACTAGGAGAGACCTGTTTGATGGAGTTAATTTAGAAGAAGAAGATGTGAAACAATGTTGAAGGCTTTTGAAAGGTCTAGAAATATGGAGGCAAGATATTTGCCGGAGTCTCTTTCTTTGCTGATTTGTGTCCATGAAGGAGAGTAAGGCAGTCATGGTGCTGTGGCCTGGTCTGAAACCATGTTGTATGAGTGAAATAATTTGTTTGTCAGAGAGATAGTCCAGGAGCTGAGACTGAACACACTTTTCCAGAATTTTTGAAATAGGGGAAAGGATAGCAATTGGGCGATACTTAGATCAATAGGGTTCCCATCATTGTGAAGTGGTAGAATAAAAGTCATTTTCCAAGTATGTGGGACATGGGACTCAAGGATAGATCTTTTATTAGTATACTGATAGGATATGCAGTTGCATCTACTGCTAGTCTAAGATATTCAGTGGGTAGGTCATCTGCTGCATTATTACCTGGACTGAGTTTAAGTAATAGTCGTTTAACAGTGGAAGTGGGAACTAGTTATAAGGAAAAAGAGGAAGTAGGAGTAGAAAGTAAATTATTAGGATTTGGTGGTGGTGTAGGTGTGGAGGACTGTGAGTCGATTTGAGTAGTGGAGTTAAGATCTGTTGGGACTTGGGGAAAGTTAGTAGTGATATTGGCTATAGTTTTGATAAATGACAAATACCCTCAAACCTAAACCTAAACTCATCTTCCTTCACTTAGCTTATACTTCACTCACTCACCTTACAAATAAACTTCTACTCTCTGGTGACATCCACCCTAACCCAGGCCCTCAGTCACTTCATCATTCCTCCAATCCCACCCCTTCTGCTCTCACCCCTAACCTAACCATGCTGTCTTACTACAAACACCTGCACATAAACATCTGTCTATATATTCTATAAATATTCAAAGTCTAACAAACAAGATCTCAGAACTACATTCCTGGATAGCCCATACAAACCCTAACATCCTTGCCTTGTCCGAAACTTGGCTCAAGTCCCACATCACTCACAGTGAAATACTGCCACCATGTTTCAACATCTATCGTGCTGATAGATCCCCTAAAAAAGGTAGCAGTGTAGCCATACTCTACTCAGACAGCCTAAACCTGTCTCCTATCACTATCCCCATCCCCAATTTCTATCCTGCTGAACTTCCCATCTTAAACTGCCATCTTAAACCTCACAAGAAATTTGCTGTCACTTCTATCTACACCCCCCCCCGGGAATAAAATACCCACCCTAGAAAATATCCTATCCTGGTTTAGTCACAATGTAGACTATGAAACCCTCATTCTTGGTGACGTCAATATAGACTGGTCCAAACTTACTACTGACTCACCACAATCCAGCATCAACTTACATGGTTTCCATCAACTAATTACATCCCCCACCCGTTTCAATAAAGACTTATCTTCCAGCTCCACCATTGACTGGATACTTACCAACTCTCCTCACCTCTACCATAGCCCATGTACCCTACCTGACTCCTTAAGTGATCACCTCCCCACCTCTATCCTTAGACACACCTCCCAGATACACAAACCACACCTATTTAGAGATTGCCGTAAGCTCTCTAACTTCAGTAACACCAAGTTTAATTCCATGCTATGCAGTATTGATTGGTCCATCCTTAAACATATCCCTCTTGATGATGCTGTAATTAAATTCAACAACATTTTCCTAGATACCCTTAATTCCCTTGCTCCCTCCAGGAAAATCAGAATTAAATCAAGCCATGCTCCATGGCTCTCTAAAGATACTAGAGCACTAATGTATACCAGGGATAGCACCTGGAAATTATGGCTTAAAACCAGGCATACTCCCCATCTACTTAAATACAAAACATTACATAACCTAGTTAAGAAATTGGTCACCAAAGACAAGACCTCTTACTACGACTCTCCTCAACTGGACAACAGGTCCAACCCGCGCAACTTCTGTACTACCCTTAACAAAATACATTACCCTCGCAAGCCTTCTTGCCCCTCACCCTACTCCAACAAATCTCCTCCTGAAATTGCTACCCTACTCAACAAACACTTCATTGATACTATCCAAAACCTTACACCCTCAAATACTAATGCTGAAACTATCAATACTGCCAACAACCCTCATAGCCAGAATCTCTTCTAAACCTGTGTCACCTTCCTACATCAAATCTCTTCTTCTTAAGCTTAAACCATGCTCTCCCTCTACAGATAACCTACTTCCTACATTTCTCAAACTCGCTGCTGAATCTATAGCCTATCCTATATCCATTCTTATTACCAGATCTATACAAGAGGCTACAGTTCCTACTATCTGGAAATCCCTCTTTACTATTCCACTGCATAAAGGTGGCAACTCCACTGATCCCTCTAACTATCGTCCCATTGCTATTCTTTCTCCCATCTCCAAGTTGCTCGAAAAATGCATACATTCACAACTTCTCAACCATCTCCTCCAACACAACCTTCTCACTCCCACTCAGCATGGTTTCCGTCCCCACCACAGCACATCCACCACCCTCCTCTCTTTCACTCATACCATAGCCAATGCCCTTGATAACAATCAGCGAATATCCTGCCTCTTCTTTGACCTTTCCAAAGCCTTTGACACAGTCTCTCACCCTATACTACTTTCTAAATTATCTAACCTCAACCTGTCTTCGTCCCCCCCTGGCTTGGTTCTCCAGCTATCTCTCAGGTAGGCAGCAATCTGTCAAATGGCTCTCCTCATGCTCTCCCTTTATATCTGTTCCAACAGGTGTTCCTAAAGGCTCTATCTTGGGTCCCCTCTTATTTAATATCTTTACAAACGAACTATTCACCTTTTGCAGACAATCCTCTCTTATACAATATGCAGATGACTCTACACTCATCTCAATCTCCAGTAGTATCACAGACCTTCTCACCCTTACTCAAAACTCCTTTCTATCCACAGAGAAATGGCTATCTGACAACCTGCTTATCCTTAACCCTAAGAAGACCAAGCTCCTGCTCTTTTTCCAATCACAAATCTACATTTACCATAACATCCTCTAACAACACAATCATAAAACCTGAACCACACACTAAACTGTTAGGCATCATTATAGAGGATGAGCTCAAATTTAACTTACACTTACTGGAAGGAATAAAAAAAACACAACAGAAACATGGCTTGCTCTATCGTAACAAACAATTTCTTACTCCAAATGCTAAGACTCTCCCTAGCGCAGTCCTTCCTCCTGCCCACACTTCTCTACGTAGCCCCAATACTAACCAATATACAAGCTACTACCATGAACAAACTGCAACAAACTTACCATAAAATTGCAAGATTCATTACTAACTCTCCCTACAACTCCCATCACTGCCTTGCCCTGAACTCATTACAATGGCTCGAATTCCCTCAACTACTGCTACTTTCTCAATTTCAAGTTATTCACTCCATTCTATACAGGCCTTCATCCTGTTCAGCTCTCACTACTCTTGTATCTACCTATACCCCTTCTAGAACCCTCTGCACTTCTAACCAACAACTTCTGAATGTAGACCATCCAAAGAAGAGCACAGGCAAACTACAACATAACTGTACTATAGCCCACACTTGGAACAAACTTCCTCTGAACATCCGCTCCATCATACACCCTGCACACTTTAAAAAGGAATTCAAACATTATCTTCTCAACACTAAATCATGTCTCTGCTTAGAACCTACCTGATATGTCCCCTTTATACAAATGGTGCTCCTTTCCTCTGAACTCCTAAAAGCACCTATACCTTCCTACAAAGCCTATGCAATGAATTCTGATTCACTTGTATATCTCTTATTTGATCACTTGTATATAACTTGTTTTTGTACATAAAAAAAAAACACATTAGGGGTTCAAATACTCATTTCTTTGAGAAAACCCTCTTGCTGTAATTTGAATATGTTTGAGTCATAATTTGTATTAAAATGTTATGGAGTTATAATTGGTTATGGTACTTTCTATGTTTTGTTACCTATGTTATCCTAATTGTTTTTGTAATTGAAGCGTTTCTCCTCTGGTCTCCACTGAAAATGGGCTCATGCCCAGCAGGACCAACCCAGTTAACAAATGTCAAATAAATAAGTAAATAAATAAAGTGGGTGTTAAAAATGTTGGCTACGTCTGAGTTACTTTTATCTGGGAATGGAGTGGGTGTTGCTTTAGTGCCAGGGTTTAGGAGAGGTGACATTGCTGACCAGAACTATTTTGGGGTTGCACTTATTGGACTGGAATTTTAGGTAGTATTCCTTTTTATCTTTCTTTATTTGTTTTTTGACATGGTTGCAGAGTTGCCAGTAGTTTTGTGGGGTGAAGTTTTTTTGTTTTTTCCCATCATTTCCAGATTTGGTCACAATTGTACATCAGTTGTGTTGTAGGCTTTGTAAGCCAGGGAGCATAGTTAAATGTAATCCTTTTTATCTAGGGAGGGGCAAATTTGTTTAAGGCTTCAAGAAATAGATTTTTAAACTGAATGACTGCATCATCTAGAGGAATAGTTTTTTAAACAGTTCCAGTTGATGAGTTTCAGAAGGTCGATGAAAGTTTGTTGGTTGAAATTATGTAGATTTCGGGATGTGTTTTGGTGTGATGCTCTTTTTGAAGAGAGAGACCATCTCTGAGGACAAATGCTGGGAAATTATCACTTAGTGTATTTGGGTTTGTGCCAGCTAAGGAGATTTTGTTGGGATCACTTACAAGAATCCAGTGTAGGAAGGCTCCAGCTATGCTTCCTTTGTTGTGCCTGGTAGGGGATATGATTAACTGGGTAAACTGGTATAAGTTGATGTGGGATGAAGGAAATTTTGAGCAGGTATTGGACCAATTGATGTTTACGCAAACTAAAATAATGGTTTTGTTTTTAATAGTTTAAGAGATCCAAGCCATAATATCAACAATTCATGCAAGTAAGGCCAGGTGCAAGGCAAAAAAAAAAAAACAATTGATATACACCAACACATGAGCCAGCGCTCCTCACACTGTGGTGAATAGATAATTAATAAGTAGCACAAATCCTTACTAAGCAAACATAATGTTAGTCTGCCATAACAGCATACCGGTTTCGGCTTAATTAGTCTTCATCAGTTCTTCAATATCAACAGCCAGTGTTACAAGACTTAAGTACACACCCCCTTGCAAATGATTGGTCTCTTACAAATTCTCATTAAGTCCAGGAGGAAACAAAGCTCCCAGCCTTATCCAACCTTTCTCTTTATTATTTAACATAGTGTGCCATGCCACGGTGGTATGGCAGTAGCATTGCTACCTCACAGCAAGAGGTCCTCCCGTTCGATTCTCAGGTGGGCTTGGGAGTGCCTTCTGTGTGGAGTCTGCATGTCCTCCCCATGGTCGGGTAGCGTTCGAAAGACATGCGTGCGTAAATGGGTGTGCCTTCATTGAAGGTTGGGCGTCGAGCTGGCACCTCGGCATTTCATAAAAAATCTACTGCCAATCATTAGCGGACCGGAGTTCCGCTGTGGCCACCTCTTACCGGGAAAAGCCGAAAGACAAACAACATTTAACATAGCGTGCCAGCCTCCTTTATTATCCCTGTTAAAAACAATCTTATCAATAATAACGAAATGAAACCTTGCAGTTTCATGCTGTAAAGTATGTTTATATAAAGCACTGGATCCCCTGGCACATCTAATGTCACTAAGATGTTCAGAAATCCTGAGTTTCAATGAACATGGATTTTGTCCAACATAAAGTGCTGAACAATTGCATGTGGCCAGATATATGACCCAATCTGTATCACAATTCCCAAAAATATTAATTTGATACACGTTTGATGTGTTTGAAGATGAAAAGCACACAGCCTTATGAACATATGTACAAAAACTGCAGTGACCACTGGGATGATAACCTTTCACTACTGCACCCTTTAAAGTCAACTGTCCCAAAGCTTGTTTAGTTAAATCGCCCTTCTTATAGTGATTAAACCATTCACCCAAAGTCTTCCCCTTCCTAAAAGAAAAAAAGACATCTGCCAGGTAATACGATTTGTAAACGATCGTCCATCAATAAAATGTATAGTTGGTAGTGAGCAATTACTACAATACCAACCAAAAAAAGATTTGATTGGACCCCCTAGGCTTTTCATGAATTTTGGTTGTGACAGCAGTTTTTGTATGAATTTGGTCCAAAAATATTGGTACATTCTATTGATGGATGCTCGTTTAAAAAATGTATTACCTGGAGTGGAATAGAACAGACTGCAGTGGTCTAAGATGAAAAGTTTATAGAAAACTAAGAATTAAATAAGTAAATTGTATAATGTGAGAAAGCAGGCAAAGCAATGTTGGATAACCTGAACAGAGCAATTAGATAAATTAAGTCTCTTGAATGTTTCATGGGAAGTAAAAAGTGAAAACAGAGTAAAAGTTACTTTGTGTGTTTTGTTTTGTGAACATAGGCTGATCTGCAGAGTGGATATTCTAGGAGTGCAGCTTGATGTCTAACATTTATTAACTCTTCCAATAACTCACAGCTTCACAAGAGTCTGTACTGTCAATTATCGTGATCACACTGATGATATGGTTCTCTCCCTCTAAAGGTGTGATGAGCCAGAATAACTACTGAGAATTTATTTAAGGAAATAGAGACTGAAAGCAACCAATCCCCTTAGTGGTCCAGAAGGAAAATATCAGCAGCCAAACCTGATGCATCCCAGTCAGCTGGCATAATGGCTAACAGCAGCAGGTGGAAAACCCAGAATCAGGAAGAACACCCCAGCACCATTATACAAAGGCATTATTTAAGAAAAGTAAATATTTTTTTTCTTAAATAATAGCTTTGCCCTCGTGATTAAACCACACCAACCACGGGTAAATTTTCAATATACCACACCAACGTCATTGGTTATCACAGGTTCATAGGTTCATAGGTAAGTACTAGGCTATCAGCCCTAGGCCCTGTACAAGCCTAGTCATAAAGATTCCCTGGCTTTCGCCACTCAAAAATTATTTTCCTGTGCCCCTGTCGAGCAGAGCCACAGAAGTAATTCCTCGGGTAAATTTCCTATTTCCCATCCAATCGTCAAGATTTTTCTTATCGCTATAACAGTTGTCCTCCACTTCAGCCATTAAATGTCATCTACACTGTATGAGATTTGATGATTCATCTTGTAGAAGGCCTGCAGTAGCGACCAGATATCTTCATACAACTCCTGTCACTTTCCTTCTTAACGAGATGGCGAAACATTTTGCCACAATTAAGTCTGTAGACTACCATTCTCACCACAAGTTTGGGCTAATATGTCTTCATCCATTATCTCTTGTCAATATTGCTTCACATGGAGTGGAGCCTATTCTGAATGCAAATATATGACAGACATAGTATGTATTTTTTTTTATTCCTAGGCCTCTATCATCCATGGCTGCTCTCCAAATGTCCCATGTAGGACTTGAGAGCTATGTGGTAGATACAAGACCACATCAGGACCTTACTTTCAGACATGGGCATTTTTAACACTGGAGTACCTCAAGGATCCATAATAGGCCAATTACTTTTTTTCCTATTTAATAATGGCATTTCCTAGACCTACCCAGCCTCAATCTTGTAATATATGCTAATGGCATTCTTATAATTAAATCTGATAAAACACATAAAAATCTTCAAACTCACCTGCAGTCAGATTTCTAAAACTTATCTAACTGACTTCATAGTGATACTAAGCAGTGCATTAAAACACAAAGAAAACAATTATGTTGTTTGTTACACCTCAAACTTGTCACCTGTATACCAATGCTACTCAAAGATCACATAGGAAATAAAGTATTAGCACAAACCACCAAAAATATCTAGGTCTCACCTTAAATCCTACCCTCACTTTTACACTACACACTTCATACCTCAAACTACACTATAGCATCTCAGCTGTCTCTGAATTAGAAACTTTAGTCAAAAATGTCTTGTTTCCAAAACTTGAATATGGACTACCCCTGTTATTCCTATATTCTCCACACAGCACTCAAAAACTACAAACAGTGGAAAATATATGCATAATTCTGTATATAATGCATTTCTATACTGTTTTGTTAGTCACTCTGTATATAATATCATTTATCTGTTGCTTTTATACCCTCAAGCCATCTCTGATCTCTGTATATAACTCCCCAAGTAATGTTGACATCCTACAGAAACGCCTCACTTAGACCAACGACTGGTGTCAGAACCATGGCCTTAAGCTTAATGCCAAAAAATGTGTCGTCATCCCCTTTGGGAAAAACCCAGTTCCCATGAATTACCACATCAATGGTAGTCCACTGAACACAGAAGTCGTTATAAGAGATCTGGGGACACAGGTTGACAACAGCCTCTCTTTTGACCACCACATTCTCACTGTGGTCAGAAAGTCCTTCTGTGTGGCACATCTCATTACTAAGGGTTTTTCATCCAGGAAGAAAGAGGTCATTGTCTCCCTCTACTCTTCCCTCATTAGGCCAATTATCGAGTACAATGCCCCATTTGGCATGTACCTCACTAGACACCTGCAACAACTGGAGAGGCTGCAAAAGTACCTCACAAAGAGGATCCTAGGCCTTAAACACTTGTCCTTTATGGACAGACTCAAAAAACTTCAACTATTCTCTGTCTCATATCACCTACTTAGAGGCGATCTCTGCTTGACTTACAAAGCCATGTTTGACCCAGCTCTGTTAGAAATGCTACAGCTAGAGAAATCCCACTCCCTCCACACCACACACTCCATAGACCTCAGCGTCATTACCACAATCAATAGAACATGCTGGAGGGGCAAGTTCATAACCCAGACACTGCCCGTGCTATGGAATAGACTTCCCATACATGCCAAACAGAGCACCTCACTGGCCCTCTTCAAGAGAAATCTTGATGAGTGGATGGGAAATAGAAAATTCACCCCGGGGATCACTCCAGTGGCTCTGCTCGACAAAGGCACCGGGAACTAAGGTCAGGTGGCACAATGCCAGGGTAATCCTATGGGCTAGGCTTGCAAAGGAAAGGCTCCATGGCCATTAGCCTAATATATATATATATATATATATATATATATATATATATATATATATATATATGTGTGTGTGTGTATTGCATTTTGTCATTCAGACTATATCTATTGTGTTTACCCCTGGGTTGGGACTGAAATAGGTTCACTGTGATCAGTGCTCTAACTTGGTTAACAAATTCAAAATAAAATAAAATAAAAAGTAAAATAAAATAATCTGCTTTGTCCTCCTAGCAGATGCAAGAATGCATCACTGTGCTTTACTAGAAAACCTTAACAGGCTGCCCATTACCCAAAGGACCACACTGCTACATGCAACCTTGTTATTTGAAATACTTAATCTTGGCTTCTATCCTCTTCTAAAAATAATCAGTTTTTATCAGGGAGCAAACCTATACATGGAGAAATGACCAGAATGACATCTTTACCTAGGCTGGCCCAAAATTCAAAATCACAGTCGGTGAAAAAGCATTCTCTAAACTAGAACCAGCAATATCAAACCACCTCCCCAATGAGGTAAAAACAAACTAACATGGAACAATGTAAATCAACCTTGAATGAACACTTACTAAAAGAAGCTAAATATACCTGGTATCACTATATTGGATAAAACTCTACCTCCTATATTCCTATACAGTCTTGGAATACAATGTTTGTAAATATCTGTGGTACTGAACAATACGATATAATATTGTTTGTACCCTAAAATTTACATAGTACATACTTGCTACAGTGTTTCATAGTTTGCTTGTTATGCCTTTTTTGTAAATACATGCATACATATTGTCATATTGGGGGTCTGAATGGAGAGATGCTAAGTCAGCAAGCAAGGGGTAGTATTGCTGAAACTGAATTCATCCTCAAGTCTTGGTGAGTAACTTCACAAGGCGGACCCTGTTTTCACAAAATCTCACCAAGACGACACTGATATACAGACTGTATTTATATAGCATATATCATGGACAGAAGTAGGTTAAAATAAAAAAAAAGATAACTGGGTGCACAAGACCCCGGATAAAAAAAGTACCCAATCCTGGTAGGCACAGTGGTGCCAGGACTGGAAAAGATTGCAGTGTAGAATCCTCAAAATACGGAAACATTCCTACAATGAGGCCAGGCCAGGCCCAGGGGGGAGGATGATCCCCCTGCTGTAGAAGGAAGTAGTAGCCCACAAAAATCACAAAAAACGATATGCAAAGAAGAGCCATAAAAATGATAAAGTGGGCTATTGAGGATAAGAAAGAAATTATGATTGTTACTATTATGCAAAAAGCCCAGAATTTCCAGACACAGGATATACAAAATGATTAAGAGAGAAATTAGAAGAAACAAAAGTAATTCCACAAGAAAAACTGTCAGAAGCTTCAAATAAACATTTGTATTCATTAATACAACATATTTGTGAAAAACAGTATATAGATCAAGAAACTTTGATCTGTTAGGAAAAAGAAGCATCTGAGGAAGTGCAAAAATATAAACAACAAAACCTAGAGATTTTTGAAAAGTATAAAAAAGAAATATGGACATGAGAAAGAAAGAGAGATTTGATATGGTGCAATATTTATGCAAAGGAGAAAGCCAAATTAATCAATATAAAGAAGGCAGTCTCAAAGATATTCAAAGAGAAATACAGGCAAAGGTATCCAGATATGGAAAATTTTACAATAAAAATAGTATCACAAAAAGGGAATGTAGAAAAGAAGATTAGTAAAGTGCAAGTTAAAAAAATAGAAGTTGAAGTTATGGAGTGCCTGCGAAGTGAAGGATTTGGTGTAGAAGATCTAGCACTGATTATATTACAGCATGATGGAACGAGTCCCCAAAGTAAGGAGAAATAGGAAGATCAGGAGACATCTGAAGAAGAAATATGGACATGGGAAAGAAAATGAGATGTAATATGGTGTAATATCTATGCAAAGGAGAAAGCAAAACTAATCAATACAGAAAGAGCAGCACCGAAGATTTTTGAAGAGAAATACAGGCAAAGGAATCTGTACATGGAAAACTTTACAACACAAAAAATAAGAAGACAAAGAAGAAAATAAGAAAAGGAGATTAGTAATGGAGAAATTAAAGAAATAGAGACTGAGGTTATGAAGAACCTGCGAAGTGAAGGATCCAGTGTAGAAAATCTAATTCAGAAAGCACCTTAACAGGATAGAGCAATGGCGATGCAAATTAAGGGGAAACCAGTGGAACAGGAAGTAATTGGTCAGGTGCTATATCAAGATATTTTGGAGCCTTCCACAGGAAACCAGTCTAAACGTTCACTTGAAGCTGGACAGCAAGGGAAGGAAGAGGAAACTGTGGAAACTGACACAGTCAATGCTGAGGAGTGATAGGCCAGTGAGTTCCCATACGACAGAACAATGGATGGCACAGGATGAAATTCTAGAGAATGTGCCACAGGAAGATGCTATAGAACTTTCTATAGAATGCCCACAGGAAATGGAAAACAAAAAATGTACCCTCAGTTTAGAGGAAAATGAGCTAAGAGAAGAGTTGATTGATTTAATAGACATAGATAGATACTGAGATCAATGAAAGAAATAGACTGCAGAAGGTCAATAAAACTCAAAAAGTCAGAAGTTTCATAAAACAAATGAATACAGTAATTAGGACTGTCCATAGAGATCCATGTGCTATAGCAGAGGTAAACAGGATATATTACTGTGCAGCTAAATTAATAACTTTTAAAGTTCTACCACAAGAACACAGGGTAGTGAGGGAAAAGAAGGGGATAAATCAAATACCATCATGGAAGTATCAAACAGAGAAAACTATAAAGCAATTAAAACAAGAAGTGTCACTGTTAGAAGAATATAGAAAATGAAACAGATCAACAAAAATACTAAGAAAAACAGATGTGATAAAAGCAATGTGCAGTATTAGAACAGACCAGGATCTATCATGCACTATCGCAAATAACTAACTAAAAATCTCAGCACAGGTGGGAAAACTTAGAAGATATGCAGATAAATATAAAGGAAAAGTACAAAATAAGAAATTTATTGATGACCCAAAAAGTTTTCTAGAGAATTGGGAAAAAAGGTAAAATGAATTGAAAGACTGCCAAAAAAGAAGAAATAGATACATTTTGGAGAAGTGTTTATGAAGATCCTGTGGAACATAACAAAGATGCTAAATGGATAGAAGAAGTAAAAGAAAGAATAAGAAGTTTAAAGGTATAGGATATGAAATGGGATGAAGAAACAGCCAGAGAGATTGAAACAAAGTTAAGAAAAGCCTCTAATTGGAAAACCCCAGGCCCAGATGCAGTACCTAACTTTTGTTTAAAAGTATTAACATCTTTGCATGAAGATTTAGCCATGAGTAAGAACTATTTATATGTGCACCCTGAACAGACACCAACCTGGCTAACAACAGGTAAAACAATGCTCCTACTTAAGAGTTAACGTGCAAGCTACCCTAAAAATTATACACTAATAACTTGCCTTCCAACGACGTATAAACCATATATGGGAATTGATGCTGACAGAGTTTATAGTCATCTAGAAGAAAACTCAATTATGGCAGTAGAACAAAAGGGCAATAAAAGAAAGTCATATGGAACAAAAGATCATTTGTTGTTAAATAAAGTTAAAACAACGACCAGGCAAACAGTTGAAAAATAACAGAAATACAGCCACCTATTAAACAAGCCCTGCTGAACACCAGTTTATAGAACCACGGATACAATCCAGTACGGCCAGCACCAATAAAAGACGAACTTGCAAAGAAATAAACTTTGTAGCTACAAAACCTTAACGCCAAATTTATTGGAAGTAAAAGAAGCGTTTTCACTGAAACCACAGCTTCAGCTTCATCAGAGATAACAAAAACCCGCCAAACCAGGTTTAAATACACACGTCATAGCTCATTCAAATACAGTCATTAAAGTGCCATACACATTAAAACAAAGCAGTAAATGGTAATGCTTACAAATACATAACAATCAAACTCCTAAGCAAATTAAGAACTATCATTAATTTTAAAAACAAATTATTAAGTTATTAAATAACACTATACAATTACTTGTCTTATGAAAAAATGCAGCCCTTCACAACCAATCAATTTTCCATAAGAAATAATGAAATAATAAAAACCTTCTCATAGAATGTTAATTAAAAATATGTATCATTATTAAATGCTAAGAATAAACCCAATATTATTAATTAACTTTAATGTCGTTCTGTCAGACTACATTTATTTAGACCTTAAAAAATACAAAATTAAACTTACAGAGTTATTACAAAAACAGAAAGAAATGAATACCCTTATCAATTCTTTGTTCATGTTTTTTTCAGTAAAACATATCTGAACTGGATTTTCCTAGTACTAACCCTCGACAACATGGGAAAAGGTGATGAAAAAATGTTTTTTAAAACAACTACTACCATTTTGCGGCAATTTCAATTATTAACACTATGACCTATAAAGGTGATAGCCTTATTTTATTCAAACAAAGGATCAATAACCGATTCCAAGAACCATGTTTTGTAAAGTTGTTTAGCTTTAACAAAAATAATATTTATCATAAAGTACAAGCCCCTTACTTGAAAATTAAAGTTTGTAGCTTCTTAGTCTCAAAATACAGGCAATATTGCAATTCTCATTTAGGCCAGGATAAGAGAAAGCATCAAGTCTCAGCTGCCATTCTAATTCTTTATTCTCAAGAATAAGGGATATTGGGCCACCTCTTCCTGTATTTAATACTTGGTCAATTGCAATAAATTCAAAACTATGCCCCGGGTTTTTTATAACATGTTTCGCTAGGGCGTTATCATTGTTTTGCCTCCTTATAGCATAGCCATGTTCGTAGACTCTATCCCTCAATCTTCTATCGGATTTTCCTATATAGAATACTGGGCAGCAGCTACACAAAGCCAGATAAATGATAGATCTTGACTCACAATTTAATTTATGGTTGATTCTAAATTGCCTCCCTCTAATGCAAAAAACCTTAGTTGTTCTCACGAGGTGGCAATAATTACAATGTCCACACTGAAAAGATCCTTTCGTCTTGGTGGTTGAAGGGGGTATACAGTACCTCTGTAATAAGACTTTCAGATTATTCCCTCTTCTATAAGTCACCCTTGGTTTATTTCCTAGCCTTTCTAGAAGTTGGTAGTTGTTGGTAATAAAATACCAATTCTTAAATAAAATAAACTGTATGGACTTCGAATCTGTGTTGAAAGTAGAAATAAAACTACATTCATATTTATTACATATAGGATTCCGTTCCTCAGTTGTGTTTATACCATTACTATTTATTGCACTATTCATCCCTGTTCCTAAATCTGACATAGGGTTGACAAATAATGGTGATCGTTGTTTTTCAGGCAAAAGTGGGGGATAAAATCCCAATGCCCTTTTACTATTTACCTCCTGGAATAATTCCTCAAACAGTTGCAATGGATAATCCCTATTAATGAACATACTTTTCAAGGAACAACATTCTTTCTGAAAAAGCACCTCAGTACTACATATCCTCGGCGCTCGGATCAACTGACCCTTGATTATAGCTTTCTTTTGCTTATAAGGATGACAACTTCGTCAAGTTCGTCTTTTATTGGTGCTGGCCGTACTGGATTGTATCCGTGGTTCTATAAACTGGTGTTCAGCAGGGCTTGTTTAATAGGTGGCTGTATTTCTGTTATTTTTCAACTGTTTGCCTGGTCGTTGTTTTAACTAGTATGTCGCAAGACAGTCCACCTAGTCTTGCAAGCCCAGCGTTATTTAATACCGGAAACAACAATAGTAATGAAGAACAAAATGACTTAACAGCCCTTATTAGGGCTTTAACAACAAGGATGGACAAAATAACTGATAAGCTTGAAGCTCTCGATCAATGTATTAAGGCTGCACCGAAGGCGAATTGTGGTTCAACGAGCAGTACTAATCCGACAACAAAAATTGGTTCTACCGGAGTCCCGTTTACCATGATGAATTTTGAAATTGAAAGCCCTGATATTAGCATTCCAGCAGGGCAGAGATGGCACAATCAAGAAAGTGGCTTGGTCACACAAACTGGTATATTGGCTGGGAACGGGTTACAAACAACTTTCATTGAGAGAAATAACTCGGCCCCTTTGCCTATGCCTCCAGGGGCTACGGGAGTTCCGAATTTTGGGCTGTGGATCCACAACACTGATAATCTGGTTTTTGGTAACCAGATTGAAAATGCAGCGATTAATACCAGAACAAAGGCAGTAAGTGAAACTCCTATTAATAACTTATTGAGAGACTTTGATATTAAATTATTAAAACTGAAAAAGCTACAACTTGAAGTAGCTTATTTCCACCAATGTATTAAAGAAAAAATGGTCCCAAAGGGCCTGCGATCTAATTTTTGCCCAACTAGTTTGTTCACTAATAATGACTTCCTTAAAGAACTGGGACAACTTTTTGACAACCAAGGGATTCAACTGCTAGAACTTATTATTAAATTCTATAACATGGAAATTACTAAACTGATGGAAGAAGTGAACATGTTAGATGAGAAGCTTAAAACAAACCTTGAATTTGAAAGATTTAAATTTGATTATTCTAGAATCTTTACAAGTATTGATGGGGTCATAGAAAAATTCAAGGCCACTAAAAATAAGAAACTAGGTAGAGATAGGCTGAGTTATACTAACAACTCAGCTTATCCTAAGTTGAAAGTGAACTCTTTCCGGCAAGACACTGACCACTTTAATGAGGGGGAAAATGACGAAGACCACCTCTCGACAACTGAAGGAGATGCACAAGGTACAGAAGGTCCTAGTTCTAATGATAACTTTGCAAGTAGAGCAACTGAACAGAAAAATGGAAGGAAAACATACAACACCAGGAGTAATAACTCTAATAAAGGAGGTAGACAAAATGTAAATGACAATACAGACCATTTTTTAGGGCAAAGGACAGCCCGACAGAATCAGAAGAGGGATTGGAACAACAGACATTGACTCCAATGACCGAACTTGTGATAAATGAAGTAGATGATTTAAATATTTTGCTTAACCAGAAAGGTGATTTTAAAGTTTATAACTTCTCTTCATTTCAGGTTAACCCCTGTCTGGTGGAATTACTAGCTTATGGTAATACATTTGTTCCTACTTTGAGTTGTGATCTGGTTAGGACCATTATTGACCTTAAATGTTTTGTAAGGAGGTTAAACTTAAAACTACTGTTTAATAATCAGGAATTAAATAATGAGGTAGGCCTTAAACTTGCGAGCACATACAATCCACCTTTGCACAATGGGTTATTGTTTTTTGAGAAAGTATATGAATTGGATTTGAGGCATCTTAAATCGAATACTTTCAGAAAGCAAGGTAACTTAAAGAATGCTTCTGAGGAACAACTGGTGGAGTTGGATATGTTATGTAAAGCACCAGTAAGGGTCATAAAGCCAGATAAGGGTGGCGGCGTAACAATTTTTGATAAGTGTCATTATGACAGTATCATGGAAACCATACTCGAAGGACCGGCGTATTCGGCTTCGTCCTTAAATGAGGTTAATACTTCACATATGAGGAACAGAGGATATTTTAGAGACTTGTTTTTGAATGGTGACATTGACATAGACACCTACAATTATATAGATATCAAAATGCCAAAAACACCGGTAATTTCTGGGATTCCCAAAATCCATAAAGATGTAAGGAATCCCCCCTTTCGAGCACTGATAGACAGCCGTTTGTCCCTTACATATCCATGTGCACAATTAGTAGAGGTCATTCTTTCTAAATATCTTAAAGAAGCACCTTACATCTGCAAGGATTCTTGGACTTTCCTGGAAAAGATTAAAGATGTGGAATTTAATAACGCAGTTAATTTTTTAACTGTAGACGTAGTAGACCTATACACATCTATTCCCCATCTAGAGGCAGTTGAATGGATTTCCCTCACATTAACAGAATTTAAAGCCAATAAAAAAGAAATCAATGTAGTCACCCAGTTATTGGACATAATTTTATCATCCAACTACTTTGCCTTTAATGGCAAATATTTTTTGCAGAAACAAGGGGTAGCAATGGGGTCCCCTTGTGGGGCCAGTGTGGCGAACTTGTTCATGGCACACTGGGAGAAGAACAACATATTTGACAACCCTGTAATGAAAGAAAAAGTAAAATTTTACACTAGGTATTTGGATGATATTTTTATTCTGTTTGAGGGGAGCAAGGATGACGCTACGAAGTTTGTCTCTTTGATTAATGATACTACACCTTTTTTAAGGTTTACATCAAAATTTTCTGAGAAGGAAATTGATTTTTTGGACATTAAATTGAGCAAGGATCCAATAAAAGGTGAATACTTCTCAGGGATCTACAGAAAACCTACTTACTGCAACTCACTACTGCATTTTAAAAGTTGTCATCCTTATAAGCAAAAGAAAGCTATAATCAAGGGTCAGTTGATCCGAGCATCGAGGATATGCAGTACTGAGGTGCTTTTTCAGAAAGAATGTTGTTCCTTGAAAAGTATGTTCATTAATAGGGATTATCCATTGCAACTGTTTGAGGAATTATTCCAGGAGGTAAATAGTAAAAGGGCATTGGGATTTTATCCCCCACTTTTACCTGAAAAACAACGATCACCATTATTTGTCAACCCTATGTCAGATTTAGGAACAGGGATGAATAGTGCAATAAATAGTAATGGTATAAACACAACTGAGGAACGGAATCCTATATGTAATAAATATGAATGTAGTTTTATTTCTACTTTCAACACAGATTCGAAGTCCATACAGTTTATTTTATTTAAGAATTGGTATTTTATTACCAACAACTACCAACTTCTAGAAAGGCTAGGAAATAAACCAAGGGTGACTTATAGAAGAGGGAATAATCTGAAAGTCTTATTACAGAGGTACTGTATACCCCCTTCAACCACCAAGACGAAAGGATCTTTTCAGTGTGGACATTGTAATTATTGCCACCTCGTGAGAACAACTAAGGTTTTTTGCATTAGAGGGAGGCAATTTAGAATCAACCATAAATTAAATTGTGAGTCAAGATCTATCATTTATCTGGCTTTGTGTAGCTGCTGCCCAGTATTCTATATAGGAAAATCCGATAGAAGATTGAGGGATAGAGTCTACGAACATGGCTATGCTATAAGGAGGCAAAACAATGATAACGCCCTAGCGAAACATGTTATAAAAAACCCGGGGCATAGTTTTGAATTTATTGCAATTGACCAAGTATTAAATACAGGAAGAGGTGGCCCAATATCCCTTATTCTTGAGAATAAAGAATTAGAATGGCAGCTGAGACTTGATGCTTTCTCTTATCCTGGCCTAAATGAGAATTGCAATATTGCCTGTATTTTGAGACTAAGAAGCTACAAACGTTAATTTTCAAGTAAGGGGCTTGTACTTTATGATAAATATTATTTTTGTTAAAGCTAAACAACTTTACAAAACATGGTTCTTGGAATCAGTTATTGATCCTTTGTTTGAATAAAATAAGGCTATCACCTTTATAGGTCATAGTGTTAATAATTGAAATTGCCGCAAAATGGTAGTAGTTGTTTTAAAAACCATTTTTTCATCACCTTTTCCCATGTTGTCGAGGGTTAGTACTAGGAAAATCCAGTTCAGATATGTTTTACTGAAAAAGACATGAACAAAGAATTGATAAGGGTATTCATTTCTTTCTGTTTTTGTAATAACTCTGTAAGTTTAATTTTGTATTTTTTAAGGTCTAAATAAATGTAGTCTGACAGAACGACATTAAAGTTAATTAATAATATTGGGTTTATTCTTAGCATTTAATAATGATACATATTTTTAATTAACATTCTATGAGAAGGTTTATATTATTTCATTATTTCTTATGGAAAATTGATTGGTTGTGAAGGGCTGCATTTTTTCATAAGACAAGTAATTGTATAGTGTTATTTAATAACTTAATAATTTGTTTTTAAAATTAATGATAGTTCTTAATTTGCTTAGGAGTTTGATTGTTATGTATTTGTAAGCATTACCATTTACTGCTTTGTTTTAATGTGTATGGCACTTTAATGACTGTATTTGAATGAGCTATGACGTGTGTATTTAAACCTGGTTTGGCGGGTTTTTGTTATCTCTGATGAAGCTGAAGCTGTGGTTTCAGTGCTTTACTTCCAATAAATTTGGCGTTAAGGTTTTGTAGCTACAAAGTTTATTTCTTTGCAAGTTCGTCTTTTATTGGTGCTGGCCGTACTGGATTGTATCCGTGGTTCTATAAACTGGTGTTCAGCAGGGCTTGTTTAATAGGTGGCTGTATTTCTGTTATTTTTCAATTGTTAAATAAAGTCACAGTGGAGAACTGTAAAAAGGGGAAAGAATCTAAGTATAGCATGGATTGACTACAAAAAGGCATTTGATAGTATTCCACATTCATGGATAAAAGAGTGCTTGGAAATCTATAGGATACATCCTACACTGATCAAATATAATACAGTGACCATGAAACAGCGACAGACTACTTTGTAATTAAGCCATGATAAAGGACAAATTATTATCCCAAGGATAAAAATTCAAATGGGGATATTCCAGGGTGACTCTCTGTTACAGCTGTTATTCTGTCTTGCCTTTAACCCACTAAGCTGTCTACTTAACTATGGCTATGATTTGGCTCTTAGAAAGCAACAAAGTGTAAAGACTTCTCATCTTCTCTCTGTTGATGATTTAAAACCATATAGCTCATCAGATGAGGAAATGAAAGCACAACTGCAAGTTGTCAAAATTTTTCCGGATGATATAAGAACGCCATTTGGTCTTGGTAAATGTGCAAAAGCAACCTTTAAAGCAGAAAAACTGCAGCATCAGGAAAACATCAGTTTGGGACAAGAATGTGATATAAAAGAACTTGAACAAGAGGGAGTGTATAAATATTTGGGAATTGATGAATGATCAACAATAAAACATGAACAAATGGGAATAAAACTTAGTAAGGAATACTTTAGAAGACTTAAATTAATCCTGAAAACAGCACTGACATCTAGGAACAAAATCCAAGCTATAAACCAATTTGCTCTTCCTGTCCTAACTTACAGTTTTGGAGTGATTGACTGGCCCCAAAACATGTTGGATAGATTAGATAGGAAAACAAAAAGGATACTTCATGCTCACCAAATGATTTATAAAAATCAGTGCATACCAAGATTATATATTTCCCGTTTCGAAGAAGGGATGAGTCTCGTTGAAATTGATAGATGTATAGATCTGCAGTCGTGGAACTCCACACATATCTGCTGACCTCACAAGACCCAAATGTAGTGAAAGTTTTGAAACATGAGGAGAGTAAATCTGAGATGACTTTTCTGATTAATCTAGCAGAAGCATATCAGCGTCAAGCAGGAATGGAAATCAAACCAGAAGTAGATAAAAATCAGGCAGCAACTGAATGTGCCAAAAAACAAAAGAAAGAAAATAAGGTGAAGGACCAGATGAGAAGGCATGAAATGTGGAAAATGCAAAAATATAGTTGCAAGTATAGAAAACGTCTGGAAGAACCTCATGTTGATCAGGAATGAACCCAGGAATGGTTAAAGAGAGGCAAATTCAAACTGAGAGATGAAAGGTTAATATTGGTGGCCCAAGATAGTGGGCTGCGTACTCGTTGGTTTACAAAGTCCATTGAACATGTAGGAGCAACAGACAAATGTAGGTTTTGTAAAACCGAATTGAAAACAGTCACACACCTTGTTGCTGGTCATGACATACTAATTGCAGAAGGACTGTATGCTAAAAGGCATAATACTGTAGCAAGATTGTTGCACTGGGGATTGTGCAAACATTTTGGTACTGAGTGGCTGAAAAACATTGGAAACATGAGCCACAAAGTATCATAGAAAATTATGAAGTCTACATCACATGATCACCCGTTACCAACAGTTCAAAAGATAGATGCTAAAAAAATGGATATAGTGATCCACAAAAGAAGACAAAAGTAGCATTGATCATTGAAATCACCACACCCAGTGACTATAGTGTCTTGCGTACAGAGAGACACACAGTCATAAAATATCAGGATCTGCAGGCAGAAACGAGAGCCATGTGGAAGAAAGTTCCAATAGTAGTAGGAGCAACTAGTCTTAAAAAAGAATCTACAATCATATTTGGATATGTAACCGATGCATGTAACCCCATACAAATTAAAGAAGGACACATTACTGGGCACATTGTGGGTGCTGTGAAGAGCACTTCTGGCTGACATCAAAGATTGAAACAATACTAATTTCATGAACTTTAATCATACTTTGACTTAAGAATGGGGGCCATTCCCATCATGGAATTAGAAACCCAAAACACTTAGAGAAATTAAAAAAGGGAGAAATCATATTCAGTCTAGTTGTTAGTGTGTATAGTACTGTACTGTCATAACTACCTGGGTCATGAATGAAAAGGGTCAGTAGACCAGTTCACGCACCCACTAAACAAATTGCAATAAATATATAAATCATATGCCAGGATTGCAGATCTTTTCTTTCTAGCATTAGTTTCCTGAGTCTCTTTTAAGCAGTGTCAGCAGGCTAAGCTTGCAAGGAGTATACTCAATTCAGGCTATGCACTCACTCAGACAAGTTGTCAACAGTTCCAGAAGTTGCTATCTGCTGTTCAGCCTCCAACTTGCCAAGGGTCTCCAGTTTCCACTGGGGTGTCTACCAGGAAAGCCACCCTTTCATGGCTATATCTCCATTCTAGCCCCTGTGAGAGATGAGTGGGAACTGTGTCTTCAGCACCCCACATTCAAGCTGTCCTGCCAGCACCCAGTCACTGCTCAGTCACTGGTCAATAGTGACACAGGTGGTTAACTTGCCCCTATGTCATTAGGCCAGACAGGGTTTCATTTTTGGGGGATTCATATATTTAAGTCTAATTCTTTTAGCCTGTAGTATGTTTTAATGGAAAAAATGCTTTTCTAACAAATTAAGCCAACCAGTGATAACAATCTCTTAAATTTTCTTTATTATTTCTATGTCCATGCTCTCTTTAATGGGAACTTCTGTGTGATACAGTACAAGGTATAGGTCCATTTTGTGCTAGAGTCCTGTGGATGCTTTCTGTACCATGAGGTTTGGTATGGTCTACTTTAAATTTTTCAGTGAAAAATGCTACAGATATTTAGTTTAATACTGGAACTCCCAGTGTGATTCTTAAAATCTTAAGCATTTACCTGAATGTACTGCACTGCTCAAGCCCAGTTTTATTAATATGTTTTTATTACAGTTCATTTGCATTTCTATGATGACTATTTTAGACTCATGATGACTGATAATTATCCTATTATTTGAAATTAAGTCTGATGATTCGTTTTTGTTTCTAAATGTGTTCTCTTGTAAAATATTACCCATATCTCTCAACTGTTTCTGATTTTGTACAATATCCATGCTTTTACCTCATAGTTTTGCCCTATCCCTCATAAAGTTTTTGATTTACTTGCAAACCACTGAGGATGACAGTCAGTCAGTCAGTCAGTAATGACAAACATTAGAGTTTCATGCTTCTTCCTGTTCAGAAAATACAAATTAATACAACCCCTTTGCTCTGTTAACTTTTTAAGTGAATCACAGTAATATTTAAAAATTGACCCAGATATTGTACGTTTGCCATCTCCCCATTATTTTAGGCTTTGTCCATGATTCTACAGTAAAGAAGATGAGAGCTATGTCTTTGCCTAAAAGGACTCAGTGGTTGTTCAGATACAAGCTGTAGTATGGAATTAGCCATGTTGGCGTCTTCGTTTTGGAATTATCAGCCAGCTGAGATGGCACATTCATAAGGTTTTAGTACAGTATGGTCTGATTTAGGAAGTTTTTATTTATTTATTTAGTGGCATTTGATTACCGGAAAAGACTGACTTGGTAGAGCCCATTTTCAGTGGAGGACTGGCAAGAAAAGCTCCAAATTATTACAACAAATTTTAAGAACAATAATTTTACAATCTTCAAAATAAAACAAAAATATCTGCAGTTTAAATAATTATAACAAATTAGTGATAATATAAAAACATTGGTTAAGAATTGATGCAAGATAAATGACAATCATTTAATATTTATAGAAAATGGAGGCAATTTGTTGAGAAATTAAAGGAAAGTTAGTCTAATGCAAACAGAAATTGCAATATTAAGTAAGAGAAAACAAGCTTATGGTATATATAGAGAGAAAGTCAGGGAAGATAATTTGATAGAAGAAAGGAAGTAATTGAAGGATGGGAGAGTAAGGCGGTATAAGGAATGAAAAGGTACTTATTCACATTTTAGGGATATAGTTTATCCTGGTTTTGAGCAAGAACAGAGACAGATTTTAGCTAGGAAGTCTTCAAAGTAGTTTTGAAAGTTGGGAGGTGGTGTATTGACCTGATGGATTCAGGTAAGGAGTTCCAGGCCTTTGCAATCTTGTACGAGTACAGACAATACCCAGAAGATTTGATAGATTTGTAGATAGACAGGAGTTTTTGGTCACTTGATCGCAATGATTGACTGGGAACATAGTTGTATAGAATGTTTTTTAGTGCTGGACAGGCAGATGGATGTTGGATAATTTTATAGGATGTAAGAATCTATGTACATGTTAGCTGACAAGGCAGTTCTAACCAGTTTAGGCTTTTGAGTGCTGTACAGGGGTGAGTTCTGAAAGGGATATTTGCTGCAAATTTAGTAACTGGTATAGCGCTGTGACGCCTGAAAGTTATTAAGGATGGGAGCACCATAAAGAAATGTGGGGAGGAGATAAGTATTGGCACGTGAAGTTTTATTTGTGTCAGTGAGTCAGTTTTGGGCTCTGTAAAGCATCCCTAGTTTTTTATGAGTTTTTCTTATGCAATTTTGTATAGTAAAGTTTAAATTCTGTTACACTGGCTGATTAAAGTTACTTCAGGTTTTAAGCCAACTTAAAATAGAGGTTTTGCATTTCATTTTTTTACTTTATTTTTCATACCTCAGGATCTACTCCTCATGTTAAGTGAATGGCTACAAGATTTTGCTGCACACTTTTAGGAGGGTTGTATCCCCATACTCTTTAGCTTTCTGGCTCCAGCATAGTTTTTATAACTGTGCTCTAAACAGCCCTGTACCTAATAAGAGTCACATCTTCTCTTTCACTAAAGAAAAAAAATACCAGGTTTGAAAATTGCAGTCACTAACCTAATCAAACAAGCATGCACCTTATGCAATTAACGGGATATATACAGTAAGGCGCTGTAAGCTGGTAAGGTGCTAAAGTTTGCTCTTGGCAGAATTATGTCTACATTTCTGCTGAAGCATCGACATGCTTGATCTTATTCTGATTTAACTGTCAAATAGAACCTCATGTACTGGTGCTAAAGGGAGTGGTTTATTCTTATTTGTGGCTCCACATTACAGAATAATGCTTCAAATGGACCCACGTGTAGTGCTCCTTTGTTTCTTAGTAACTCAGCAGATAACATATCTCAAATAATTCAAACTCGTTCAAAAAGAAAGTCATTTTGCTATCTTTCTTTGCCAAGTGTAGCAACTGCTGTAGGCAGTATGCATTACATTTTATCCCTTAACCATTACTGCCTGTTTCCTTAAGGTACAGTGATCCTAGCACAAAGATTTTTTTTTTCCTTTTGAGTCCTTACTGTGGACTCTTTACTAAGCATAGATGTAATGACCCTCCCTCTCTTCCCTACACCCAGATGTAGGGGAAATGCATGGACCAGTCAACAGCAAATTAGGATTCTTTAACACTAGATTTTGCCCTTCCTATCCCTTTGTTTTCTCAGCAAAAAAATGTCAAGATAGCAATCTAAGTTCTGTGTCCCTGTTTTTCCTGTTAAAGCTGCTGTGATGAGCTATAAATAGCATGTTTGTGGAGACTATAAGTGTAAAAATGAGCAGAGCCTTTTGAGTTACTTTGAGAAAATGAGCAGGGCCTGTTGATTTACACTGAGATCATTCATAAAATCAGGAATGGCACTAAGATGTGTTTACATCTCCACAGCACTGTCTCTAACCAAAACACATTATACTAATAAGGCCTTGAAAACTAGTACCGCCCTTCCACATAGTTACAGAAGAAACCCGATTAGTTACAGTCATTCAGCCAAAGTAAAATTTTCACCCAGAAGGCACTGTCTTAGATCTCTGTATACTTCAAAGAGTAGAATACATTTTCATCATCCTTCTGGCTCTGATCATGTTCCAGGCCTATCAAGCAGTCCTTAAATTTAGGTTTAGCAATGATATGTAGCTGCTCCTAATGCTAGTGGCATAAAGATGATAAGCAAGGGGTGGGGAGTGGAAGCATATTTTTATTGACTGAAACTAATTTGAAATCTAAAGACAATTCACAAGGGCAGTTTATACAAAGAAACTTCACAGAGTCATTCCACAGTAAATGAAACTGAACAGAGCAAATAATGTGGTACTGTTAACCATTCTTCTGCTTTATATCCTAAATTCCCAGTTACGTCAGGGATATTACACAGAAATATAGGAAAAAACTTCATGAGAAGCCAATATCTAAATGGGTTACTTGTTTTATAGGAAAGGAAACTTGAATGCAGGCAGTGCAAGATGGAATAATAAAAGACAATGCAAGAGCCAAGCATGCAGTACTCACCCCTATCCAGATACACACACACACACACACACACACACACACACACACACACACACACACACACACACACACACACACACACACACACACACACACACACATATATATATATATATATATATATATATATATATATATATATATATGGATCTAGGACGTTTGCTCAAGTGAGCAAACTTCTGAATCTGTAATAACTGAACACACTTTAACGAAAGCGCTTTTATTGAAAAAGCACTTTTGTTAAAGCGTGTTACAAAAAAAAAAAAACGCTGCATTTACATTTTTCTTTAATATTCCCCCTCCGAGACCACACTACAGTGAGGAAAAGGGAAATTTCCCTTGCCCGCACTGTAATACAGCCTTGGCAACAGGCATACTTATGCAAAAGTGCTTCTTCGGTGAAAAGCACTTTTGCGTAAGTATGCCCGGCCGTTCGGGTTTCGGTCATTTGCTCACTCGAGCAAACGTCCTAGATCCATATATATATATATATATATATATATATATATATATATATATGTGTGTGTGTGTGTGTGTGTGTGTAATATGACAATGCAAACCAACATATTCATCTGTCGAAGTTTAAATGTAGGATGGAGTTGGGTAGGCCAAAGAAAAATGCTTCTGCCCTGAACTGGTTCATTCTTCTACCCACTCACCCTTGGCCCTTGTCTTTTACAGGATATAGAATTTAGAAGCAAACTGCGGTGGTGGTGTTGCGGTAGCGTTGTCGCCTCACAGTAAAATGTTGTCCTGTTTGATTCTCAGCTAGAGCGTCTTCTGTGTGGAGACATGCGTGAATGGGCGTACCTTCGTTGAAGGTTGTGCATCAGGGCTGGCAACTCGGCACATAAAAATCTACTGCCAATCATTTGCGGACCGGAGTTCTGCTGTGGTGACCCCTAACCGGGAAAAGCCAAAAAACCCAAGAATTTTGAAGCCATGATGAGTGTCATTTCAAGCTTGTAGCACAGCAAACTTGTACAAGGGCTGGTGAGAAACATGAATCCTAAAAGGAAAACAAGAATCACTGAAAGTTCTATGTTCAAGGCAGTTAAAAAGATAGCGCCTGTAATCACCATACCACGTACACAAATCAAAGTAGTAAATGTTTAATTATTTATTTGTTTATTCTTATTTCTTTACCGGGAAAGTCCAAATAGCCAGGTGCTCCATTTCAGTGGAGGCACAGAGAGAAAAGTTCTGCAGTAAATTTTGTAATGTGATTGCAAATACCTCATCGTACACCTCATGACTGCTACCTGTAATGCTGATTTTGTCATAATCCCCTCTCCAAAAATACAGTAGCCTGACAGGAGATGCAGATATCCTAGCAAATACTTGTATTATGATAGTCCTTTTGAATGAATTACATCTGCATACTGTTCTCCTGAGATATGTACAGCTTGTAGGATGGTTTGTAGACCACTAAGACAACTGGCAAACTGAATGGAAGTGAGTGACTACAAGAAGAGAGCCTGAATCTTAACAGATGTACATATTAGTTTTATACTTCAGTTCTTCAAAATTGATCATCCTTCACCCATGCGGTAGCAGTGTGTAATACTTCTGTTTTACTTCAGATGTATGGTACAGTGTCACTGACCCAAAACTGCAAACAATTCACATAGACATTACTACTTTTTTTTATTCATATTAGCCATGGTTTACTCATACTAGGGAATTCTGATTTTGTTACCATTACTAATGCTTATGTCCACAAAGCCAGCTCTGGTTGTGAAGAATGGAGTCAATGGTAACAGTACAGACTTGATGGTGACTATGGGGAGAAGTGCTGTATATACCAACCATTTCAGGCATCAGCTGCAGTGCACATTGTCCTCTAGATTGGAAAAGGTGGATCACAGACTGCATGCCTTATCAAGGCTAGCCACTCGATGGTGTAAAAATTGACTCTAGGTGGTTTGCTCACATTGATTCATGTCACCTCTGCATATACTTTTGTCTGGTCTGACTTCTATGCATCTCAAAGCATAGAATATAAGATCTTCCTCAGAGGTTGAAACAGTAACCATTTGAAAGGTTGGCATCTGCTAGAGCGAGTCCCAAGATATGGAGACTGAATGGCCAAAAGAATGGACTGGCATATACTAAGTCCGAGATGACATTTCTTGGTATAGTCCCTTTTCCCCAAGGTATGGTGATATTGGAGTTGATATACATATGTTTGGATGGTGTTGTAAAAAGAAGTTTAAAGGAGAAGAACAATTTTCAGGATTCACTCTTCTCCTGTGTTTTTGATCTTTTTTTTTTTTGGCTTGTCAGCACTCAGCATTTCAAATGCTGGCATTTCAATAGGGAGCCAGTTGAAATTGGTAGATGGTTGGGGGTTGCATAATTGTTAAGGTGTTTACCTCAGAGACACATGGTTCAGAGCTTAATTCTCAGCTTTGGGATAAATTGGCTAGGCTTAAAATGGCCCACAAGGGAAGCTAACCTAGTACTTACCTATGAAGAGACATGTTTTAAACAGTCTGTTGATGCTTTATTGTGCACATGGGTAAGTGTGACAAGCAGACATTTCTTTCTTTCTTTATTTATTCTTTGTTGACCAGATTAGTCCCACTAGAACAGTGTCCACTTTTTAGGGAAGACTGAGATAGTATTCATACTTACTAGGAGAAATTTGGCCAGGGCACCAGGGAACTTCCCCCACTCTTTTCGTGTATGGGAATGCTGTTTGCAGTGGCACGTCCTGCTTTTTGTCCAAGCGCAGAAGTGGCTCAGGGAAGCAGGAAGAAACATGGTGAGTCATTGCAGGGAGACAGAGATGATTGGCGGAGTAGCTGATTCTGGAGACAAATGACTTGTTTTGGAGGTGAAGTTGACAGATCCTTTGCAAAACAACATGATGGCAGAGAGCAAAGACCAGTGTACTGAGAGGAAACTGGAGTGTAGTGCTGTGATAAAGGTAAATGCACCTTTACAGGATTTGGAAAATTTGTTCCAGGAGATGATGTTTCAAGAAGAATCACAGGATTGATGGATGTTTACAACCCTCCAATTGGGAGGGTTGCAGGATGCTTGTCTGAGGGATATGTTGAGTCAGAGTTAACTGGAGAGTAAAATAGCAGCATCATGGGAAGAGATTATCCACAAAATACAAAAAGAGGAGGTGAAAGAGATTGTGGAGAAAAATAAGTCATATGCACAGATGTAGTTGAAGTCACCTAGTATGAGAGCATTGGGTTGGATCTTAATAGTTTCTAGGGTGCTTAGGAATGTGGAGTGAGAGTCTTGGGACATGATTGAGGACCTATAGCAGGCTAAGACCTGAATCTCCGTCTTACCCAATGTTAGTTGTACCTGGAGAATCTTAGATGTGTTATGCTGGGTTACTAGTCTGGAGGTGTGCATATCCTTTATGAATATGGAGACACCACCACCATTGGAGCTTCAGTCCATGTTCTGGGGCCAAAAGGTGTGGAATGAGTTCTAGCCTGGTAGCACAGGGGTGCTTTCTGCTGTTTTAAACCAGGTCTCTGTTACAGCACAAATGTCTATGTTCTCCATTTTGAGGAGTGCTTTGAGCGAGTGCATCTTGAGATTTAGACTTCTAGCATTGAGCAGCATGACCCTCAGATTGCATTTATTTATAGCTGTTACTGTGGTAATTTGGTCTTTGGAACACCGCCTAAAAAAGGCACTATAGGGGTGGCAAGAGCCTTAGCCAGGGGTGACAGATGCAGGCCATCTCTAGCAAAGCATCAAGGTCTGTCAATCGTGTCATCCCAAGCAGAGAGATACTGGAGCCCCTTAGAATAACACCAGAAATGTAGCCAATTGTTAAAGTCAATCATTTTCTGTTTGTAATGCGGTATCATTCTGGGCGATGGTAGGATGCTGCTCAGCGCTAGGGTCATACCTGCCTGGGCCACATAATCTGAGAGCTCCACCATGTCTCTTTCCATGTAGTCCAGGGAGATGCATCTCAGGTCATTCACACCCACATGGACAATGACAGAGTCATACTTGTACTTGTTGTGGAGTGACCTGAGTGCTTGTGTTATGTGACGGATTCTGGCTCCTGATAGACAGCTGACTGTTACCTTCTCCTTATTCAACCTAGTGAGTGGGATATCAGTGTGCCTCACTATTGAGTCACATATGATTATTGTATTGGGCAAGCTGTTTTACCTTAGGGGCTTAGGTTGAGGGGCACACTGTGTAGGTGAGCTATGTGTCTTGTGGTTTGTGCTGTGTTGTGGTGGTTGAGTGCATTTCTGTCTTGGAGGTCTCTGCTGTTTGGGTAGAGTTCTGTTGACAGCCTCCATGAAGGTGGGTGTGTGTTTTGTGTTTTTATGTGAGGGCTGTGACGGTGGGTATTCTGGAGGGCTATGTGCTCCATGTGATGTGGTGCAGGTGTTGACCTTCTCTTCTTGATCAGCTATTCTGGTTTTGGCTGGAGAGTGCATGGCTTCCAATTTGGAGATATAAGCGCATCTCTCACAAGTCTGAGTGTTGGGAGGTAAGAGGAGAGGGTTGTCTGTGTACATGAGGCAGTTGCTACTCTGCCTCGGAATGCCCAAGTTCACCAGGTTAATAGGAGAAACCACAGGAAACTGACCTTTAGACATGCCAGGAGGGATGGTCATTATTACTAACTACTGGAGCTGTTTCCTTATCAGACGGCTAGTGCAACACTTTATATGCATATTATTATATTAGAAGACACAAGAATATTAACAGAAGAAGAAAGGTTAAAACAGAAGAGTTATGGGATTGTGAAATTATTTGGAACATGGGAAAAACATACATGTTCAGGATTGTGTATATTATTTCATGAAACAGTAAAGATTTTAGGTTACACTATAGTAGAATTAGGTAGAATAATTGTGATAGATATAAGGTATAAAAGAGATGTATATAGAATTATTGCAGTATATGCATATGTCACAAATAAGAAAGAGAAACAATGTTTATAAAAATTCTAAACTATGTTGGAGTGAATATGGAAATAGTATTAGTGGGTGATTTTAATTGTGATCTAAGGAAACAAAAGAAAGAATGAAATGATGTTATGATTATATCAGAAACAAATAAAGGTAGAAAACTCTCTCTCTCTCTTTATATATATATATATATATATATATATATATATATATATATACAGATCTACTTTATTTGTTCGAAAATACATACATCGAACAAAGTAGATGCCCACTTTAGCAAAAGTGCATTTCAATGAAAGTGCACTTTCTCTGAAGCCTAGTCGCCAGATCAGCTGACTAAAAAACAAAAAACGCAAAAAACATGTTTTGCGGGGGAGGGAGCAAGCCCCCCTGCACCCCCTTACTTAAATACATATAAAACTGGAAATAGATTATTATGTAACATGCAATAGTTTGAAAGGAATAAAATCAACAGGTTTTTCAGATCACTTAGCAATCTGGGTAGAAGTTCAAAAAGGAAAGATATATAACAGTAGGAAAAGGTACTAAAAGACTAAATGAAAAAGGACTAAATGAGGAAGATAGAAGAGAAATTAATCAGTTATAGAAAGATCATGTAGATATGATAATCCTTTATGAAGACTGGATTAGATGGTGTACAAGTTTCAAAGAAAAATATAGAATGATGCCACAGTATAAACAAAAATAATTGACTTCAATAATTGCCTTAGTTTCTGGTGTTACTCCAGGGGAATCCAGTATCTGTCAACCTGGGAAGACATGGTTGACAGACAACACCGCTTTTCCGGGGATGGTCTTCACCTGTCACTTCTTGGCTTTCGGTTACTGGCAAAGGTACTCGCCACCCCATAGTACCTTTTTTAGGCAATGTCACAACAACAAAATTTCCGACGTAAAAGATCCACTCATAACAAACTCAAGGTCATGCTGCTTAATGCTAGAAGTCTAAACAGGAAACTGCACTCTCTGGAGGCACTTCTCACCTTGGAAGATGCTAATGTCTGTGCAGTCATTGAGACATGGTTTAAGGCCACAGAGTGCACCCTGGCCTTGCAAGGCTACAATGCCTTCCACAGGTTCAGACTTCAAAATGAGCATGAAAGAACCAAAGGCAGAGATGTATCCATCTTCATTAAGGACAAATACACCTCAAGACTGGTTAAACTGTGCGACTCTGTTTACCTACTCTAAATCCAATTAACTGTAGGTAAAACCCCCTTCCACATCATTGTTGGCAACAGGTCCCCCACCATGAACCAAGAGAAACACACTGCATATCTGGACTTACTAGAGTTCTCGTTATACAGATAAACACCGTGGTCATGGGTGATTTTTACTCTCCTTCCATCGATTTGGGAGAAGTATACGAGCACTAACATGCTTGCCCTGAGGTTCCTGGACTTTGTCAATACAAATGCTCTGGAACAGATAGTCTGAACCCCCCAAGAGGCTCAAATGTCCTAGACTTAGTACTCACCAGCATGGGGGGGTCACTGCCAACACCCCCTGTGTGTTGCCCTCCCTGGTAAGGTCTGATCATAAATCAGTCTTGTTTGAAGTATCGATTGGACCCCCCCCCCCAAACAGGAGTAAAAATAATGAAAAATTTCTCCAAAGCAAACTACAGCCTACAAAGTAATGACATAAATAGTTTTGAACCCACTACTAACATAGCAAACAAAGACTCCTATGCAGAGATGTACACAAATGCCTTATATAACCACTTATACAACTGTATAAATCTGTCTGTACCTGAACAAACCAAAACCAGGTCCTCATAAAAACAAGCCACCCTGGTGGCCCTCAAGTATAAATAGGTTATATAACAAAAGGAAGAAACTGATGTCAAAGAACAAGAGGGAACTGACTCATCAGAAAAAGCACCCCCACACCTTAAACAAGCAAACCAGATATCTTGTAAAGTCCTCTAAAGCTAACTACAAACCAAAATTAGCATCCCTAGCTAGGATAATCATAATGTATTCTTTAACTACATCCAAAATCAAAAAGGGAGGGCTCAGCTTTGTTCCGAACTAGTAGTGGATGGTACCCCTCATACTGAACCTGAGAAGTTTACCAACCTACTAACTGGCAGATTTGGTACAAACTTCATTCCCCTCCCCACCAGTCATACCCCAAAGCATACCAGCCACCAATCCTCTACCTAGTATTTCCAAAGAGCAGATAATCCCACACTCTTCAAGGCCAAAAACACAGCCTCTATGGGTCCAGATAATACCCCAGGCTGCTTACTAAATAACCTAAAACAGGACCTTGTGGAGCCACTTGGCACTCCCTTTAACAACATCCTTAGCACTGGCTTTGTTCCAGCAGAGTGAAAAACAGCAGCGGTAATCCCCTTGCACACACAGGGTCCATCCACTGACCCTAGGAACTATAGACCAATAATCCTAACCAGCCTTATCTAGAAGGCCATGGAAAAAATCATCAAGGACCTTATTAACAAATACACAGGTGACCTTAAAATGCTATACCTGACCCAATTTGGCTTTGTTAAAGGCAGATCACGTTTATTAAACCTGGCAAACATCTTTGAGGATGTCACCAAAGCCGTGGATGAAGGCAAAACAGTACATACCACCTATCTTGACTTAGCCAATACTTTCAACACAATCCCCCACTCAGGTATCATTGAGAAACTCTCCCAGCTGGGGATTAACCCATACATGACTAGATGGGTAGCCAACCAGCTCACTGACAGAATGCATACAGTCGAAGTTGGGGATTCTATCTCTACCAGTTGATCATTTACCAGCGGTGTACCACAGAGATCTGTGGTGGGCCCTCTACTGTTTGGAATCTACTTCTTGGAAGTCCAGGCAAAATTAGATGGCCTGTGGTTTACCAAGTTTGCTGATATATGCAAACTGGTGCACTCATTGAGTCCCCTAACGATAATAATATATTACAAAAGGGGCTAACACAGACAAGCAATTGGTGCTAAAGCCATGGACTTAAACTAAATGCAAAAAAGTGCATTATTATCCCCTTTGGCAAGTGGATGTCCCTGCAAATTGCAATATAGACAGTACCCCACTAAGTTCAAGCCAAGTCTTGTGAGATTTAAACACACAGTTTAATAACAACCTAAACGTTGATCACCATGTGTCCACAGTGGTATGGAAAGCCTTCTATGTTGCACACCTCATAAGTAAGGGCATCACATCCAGGACTAAGGATGTTATAACTCCTCTGTACTTGACCCTCATCAGACCACTAATAGAGTACAATGGTCTGTTCTGTAAGTACCTTGCCTGACTCCTGCAGCAACTGGAGAGAGCACAAAGGTTCCTCACCAAGAAAATACAGGGCCTTTAAAACATGACCTATGTGGAGAGCCTGAAAGCCCTGTCACTGTATTCTGTATCTTATAGGCTGCTGAGAAGCAACTTGTGTCTGACCTATAGAGCAGTCTCTGACCCTGCCCTAAGGGAAAGGCTACACATCTGCAAGTCAAATGGGACAAGATTCACTTGGTCCAGGGAACTTAACCTAGCCTGTGACATTAACAGGACATGCTGGAGAGACAGATAAGTCTCCTAGAGATTACCACTCCTCTGGAATAAACTCCTAAGTCACATGAAGAAGAGCTCCTCAATTACTTTATTTAATCGAAATGTGGACACTTGGATGAGAGACCATAAATTCACCCCTGGAGTGGTGCCTATGTCCCTCATGGACAGAGACAGTCACTGTTCACCATTGACTTGCTAATATAGACCATCTAACATGGTCAATTAGTGAATAATAAGGTTAGGCTTGTAAATGCTCTAAGGCCATTAGCCTAGTAACCTCCTATGAACCTATGAACTGATGAAGCTAAAGATATGGTAGGAGATTTGAGTAAAACATTGGATAAGATACAATAAGAATGTTTATGGAATATATTTAAAGAATACAATATAAGTGATAAAATAATAAATGTAATTGTTCAGTATCTGAAAATAATAGTGTGAGAATATTAAATGGGAGGTGAAGTGAAGAACTAAAAATAAAATGTGGGACAAGGCAAGGCTGTCTGATGAGTAGCATTTTATTTGCATTAATTATGAATGTAGTTGTTTATAAGATTAACAAAGTATTAAGAATATCAGGATATGAGATGAAAGAAGGAGTCCAACTACCATTTATTCTTACTTATGCAGATGATATAGTTTTAATTACTAAGAATAAAGAGTAGATGGAAGAGGGAATTAAACAATTAAGCCAGTATTTAAAAGTGGTTGGTTTATGTATAAATAAAGAGTAAAATGATTGAAAATGCAGATAACATAAAAGGTATTCAGTTTAATGAAGAAGTTATAGATATTTTGGAGATAAAACAAGTATGCATACAGAGAAACAATGGGAGAAGATTATACAAAAATAAGAACTATATGTATGTTTTAGAAGACATGTAAGCTGACGTACAAGAAAAAAGTATACTTAAATTCAATCCTTTTGGGAAAAATTGCTTATTTAGCAAGTGTATATATGATTTTGTTAAATATGCAAAATAATTAATGTCTATTGTATTTTCATTTATATGGGGATCAAGGTTAAATCTGGTTAGAAGAGAGATTTTGTATGTAAAAGAAGGGGAAAGGGGATTAGGATTAATTAATCCGATTGTTCATGCAGCATCTCTGAATCTTTACAAAGCTTTGATAGGATTGAAAGATGAGAATAGAGATTTAATAAATATAATAATGAAAGATAAATATAAGGTCTTTTGGAAAGGAAAGATACAGGAAAAGATGGAAAGTTTATTTAAATGGGGAAATCAAAGAATATCAAAACAAAAATTTCTTACAGAAATTGAATGTAAAAGATCTAGGAAAAGCAGAAAAGAATGATATTTGAATGTAATGAATAAACATTATTATAATTATCCATGGAGACATTTAGAATATGAAAAAGAAAAGCAATAAAAGCAAGATTTGGGTGGTGCAAGAAAATTTTTGAATGTAAAGCTTTTTTGTGAAGACTAAGAGTAAGTAAGTTACCTGTTAAAGTCAATATATCATATAAAAATACAAGAAAGAGTGTGTAATTATTGTGGATAAATTAAAACAATGGATCATGTTTTTTTTTTTTTTGAAGTATAAAAGAATAAAAGAGTTGTGGAAGAAAATATGTGAAAATAAGATATTGAAATGTTTCAAAAGTGTAGAAGACTTAAATATGAATATGTTAGAATATGGGTATTATGGTAATAAAAGGCAAAAGGAGTTGAAGGAAAGTGATAAAATGATGTTTTACATTTTATGGACTACAGGGAATGAAAGATGAAATTAAATGAAATTTAATGGAAAATGGTTATTATTGGAAATTTGGAAGAAGATACATTTTTGTTTATGGAAAAAGGGGGGATTGGAGTATATAAGAATGCATTAATTTGTAAATGGAAATGTATATAATTGTAGATAATGTATAATATATACAAATAATATAAATAATAAATATATTACGATAATCAATTAAAAAACCATAACAATGAGATTTTATTAAATTCAGCCCTCCCCCCCCCCCCACGCACACACATTTACTTTCATATTACATACTATTCCTCTTTTCACTGAATTTAATCTTGAACCCCATAAGTAACTGAAAAAAACTTCCACTGCTCTAACAATCTTTTTCAGCAATTCTCTCTATTGTTCTTCTACTATCTGATATTTTCCCACATCTCAAACTCAGTGCACTAACTTCATTTCATAGGCCATATAACCTTATCCAACTTAGGCACTGGCTTCCATTTACCTGGTGCATCACCATCAAGGTGAATATTTTGAACTACAAAACCCTACATGTTAAGGATCCTGCGTACTAGAAGGGTATTCACTACTCTACTCCCTGCATCTTTCCTCCACTCTTCCAGGAGAAGGATATTTTTAGAGATTGATAAGATTTCAGAAGGATACTACCAACTGTGCTACTCTCTGTATTCATTTACTGCAAGCTGTGGAATAATCTACTCCAGTGAATTAACAATGCCTCAGTATTTGTTATTTTTAAAAGACATTAATAGACTTTTTTAATTCCTGTAAAACCTTTAGCTATTTAACTGTTTTGGGTTGAAATCATAAAATAAGATTTGATGAATGCTGCTTGATTAAAGTTCACCAGTCAAAAAACATTGTATAAATATCAAATAAAAATAACAAGTTGGTTTAAATACTTTACGTGGAAAGCAAAGCTCACAAAACCTTATGTGTAGGACCATCTGCACCCTTGTCTCATTATCACCACCTCCAGATTTGTTAAGAATCTCAAGATGGAAACAGAGCAACTAGCAAACCAAACCATGCCCTGATAAACCTATTGGCATTGGTACTGCTACAATTTCCCTCTATATATCAACTCCCTGTAGTGAATTCCCCACTTTTCAGTGGCCACTGTGTCATATCTTTCACCTATTTTGCAAAAACAACACATACCAAAGGCAAAAACAGTCTTGTACTAATCTTTCCATCAGGAATCCAAAGCACTGTTATGGTATAAGCTTGCTAGTTCTGACCGTTCACCTCTCTCCTAACAGAAAGACTGGAATGTAGCATTAAAATACTTCTTTACCACTCTCCTACCATTACAGATAGGTTTTATCCCTGAAAAATAAATACAATAAGAAAAACACCAACCCCATACATTTCTATTAAACTGAAGCATGTCTTTGCTGTGAAAAAGGCTGCATGGAAGAAATATACGTTTTTGTCTCCAGGCTGACTGCAGCTGTTACCATATAGTTGCACGTAACTATAAACGTTTAACTTATAAATCTGAAAGACAAGTTCACAAACAGTGACAAGACTCTCAAATAGGTAGTCCTAAAACTTTTTGGAGACCAATAACTAATCTAAAAGAGAGGGCAAAAGACATCTGGAACAAGCCTTACTTATATAAGCCAGAATTCCAACTTATCAAAGTTATTGAAAAAAGTGGTACCCATGCAAATAAAGTCTCATATTGACACCTCCAGCCTGCTATCTGGCTGGCAACACAGTTTTAGGAAATGCTAGAGCATTTCAGCTGTACTGTTTGCTTTCTGAAAGCCTGTTTCAAGCAGTGAAGTCAGGTCATCTCATATGTGTAGTCTTCCATGACCTTTCCAAGTCTTTGATTCTGTTAGTCATCATCTCCCAGCAAATGAACTTTCAGTCTTTGGCCTTAAACCTACCTACCATCCAAAAATTAAAGAAATGCCTGTAAAACAAATACTTTAGCATTGCAATTGATCAATAAAAGTCCATAACAGTCTAAGTTTTCCTTATCAAGCCTGGTGTCCATCAAAGCTCTGTCTTCCTTCCTTTGCATTCCATGTTCACATAAAACTTTCACCATCTCCCCAGGAAACCAGCATATGCTCCTCTCTACTGGTTACAGGGTCAGCTAGTCCTCAAGGGTCTATATTAGATAAACAAATGCTTAAATGTTCGAATCTCTAAAGGTTGACCTTTAGAGATCAAACAGTTAAGTGTTCGAATATCTTTAAAAATTAAAAAAAATAAATAAAAGTAAAGAAAAAAAATTAAAGGGTGTAAGTAGGGGGCAAGCCCTCCTGCACCCCCCACACCCCCCGCTACATATAAATATACCAACTCCAAGATCGTGCTACAGTGTAGGGAATGGGAAATTTTCCATTTCTGCACTGTAGTGCACTGAAGTGCGACTTCAGAGTTGGTATATTTAAGTAGTGGGGGTGTGGGGGGTGCAGGGGGGCTTGCCCCCTACTAAAACCCTTTCGTTTTACTTTTTTTTTATTACATTTTTGAACACTTAACTGTTCAGATCTCTAAAGGTCTACCTTTAGAGATTTGAACATTTAAACATTCATCAATGCAATATAGACCCGTCCTAAAGAGGTTCTCCTACAGAAATCACTAGGCACCCTAGCAGTAATTTGATACAATCTATCACAAATGGTCCTTAAAGTTAATCTCAGCAAGACCAGAAACCTGTTCTTTGACACTCACAGGTGCCTGAATATGGTTAAAATGACTGGTATCTTAGGTCCAGATAGACAGGTATTAGAAAATGTCTGTAATGTCCTACTCCCACATACAAAAATTAAGTGGAGCAAACTCAGGGTCCCTTCAGTCATGGCACATTGCCTGCAGTGTACTGATCAAAAGTGTGATGCACTGAACAGGAGAATAAGTACTTCTCTCAGCTCCTGAATATGTACTGAGAGTCATAGGAATCATGACTTACAAAAACATCAGTTCCTGTAGAATAACACATGCTCATTCATCACCAGGGCACCTATGAGGCAGCATTTCTACCTGACTATTCAGGAAGCTGGATTCACACTTACTATCAACGTCTTACTTTCAAAATCATAGATGTAAACCTGTGTATCTTCTCATATCAGCTGTTATCAGTTAAAACCATCCATTAAAGTTTGAGATCTTATCAGGCCGCTGGCATTTCACTGAAAGTGCAACCTCACTCAAGCTTGTGCCATCAGTTCTTTTTCCATTAGAGCCCCAGTCACCTAGACCAATCTACCAAATAAAGTATTAGAACCAAAAAGCTTTTCTACCTCCTCCATCCAAGAAAACGTTATCTTAAAAAGAAGGTTACATGCTAAAATATTCATAGCTGTATTATCTTTCTCTGTATTTGTGTGATTCTAACCTTAGTATGAAAGATGGATGCTAAGTAACATTGTTTCTAATCTTTATAATTCTATTTGGCTGCTCATTGCATTTCTGTTCTTGTTTATTGTTTTATACCATTTTTTCTGATTCTTTTATAATGTGTAATGAAAATTAACTACTGAATTTGTATTACTTTTACAGGTCATGACTGAGCATTTACTGTAAAATAAATACAATGTAAAAGAAACAAAACTAATGGAAAAGCTGTGCACCACTCATGAAAATGGTGGGTAGGGATGAGGAACAAAGGCAATAAGGAGATTCCTCAGACAAGCAAAGACAGGATAACAACTGAAACTTAAAGAACTCATTATATCTAGTCTGGATATAATCAACATCAGAACAGATTGCTAAGAGAATCGGTGTATTCTGTCTTAGTCAAGCTGGGAGACCCATTTCTGTTTCTAAGAGGTGAGTCACTATGAATGCTGTGCTGATTGATTGTTAAACTGTTAAAAATAAGGGGGGGGGCGTTTTTTGGCATTTTTTTTTAAGATTAGCTTCTTACTGGAGCAGTTGCGAAGAGGTATAAGTGAACAGGGTGTGTGGATGGAGCCCCCAACTAGCTCAATGATCAGAGTCAGTCAGGCAAGCAAGTCTTCTCTCCAACAGAGGAGAATTTCTATCAGTTGAAGGTACCTATCCACCACCTGCCTCATCACTGCATCTACCAGGTCCTGAAGCTTGAAATGTTGGTAGTTTTCAGGCTGTGATGCACCAGGAGCCCACAGGGGTAGAGCCACCACCCCAACCCTATGAAAACATCCCTAGTCAGGCAAAGGGAGGTGGTGAGCATTCCCTAATCTGGGATGCACACTCCTCTGCTGCCTCTGGGAATTCTGGACCTGTGGAAAAAGAAGCAAAAAAAGAGAGAAAGAAAAGAAAACAACAGAGAAAGGGTGAGAGTGAGAGAGAGAGAGAGAGAGAGAGAACATGGAGACAATAATGAGGCATAAACTGTTGTCCAAATATACCATTTTATTGTCAGAAATGAATGAACATTTACTGATTTACTTTGCAACCTGCATTGGTATATAATGTCTCTATGGTGAAAATGATGTCTCTTTAATTATTACTGTACTCTTTTATTGATTACAAATTCTATATGCATGTATGTATGCATGCATGACTGCTGTAATAATGTAAGAGAATCCCTCACTCAGTTATATTACTGTGGCAAAGAGCTGTTACCTTCATACAGTTCCCACATGCTGAATGCCATTTAAACAGCATATATGATTGCAGTTGTTTAAATGCATATCAAGAATTCTTCCACGTTAAAATGTGAATAGTGTTAACCATCTACTTTGTCATAATAAGGCAAAGAGCTGTAACCTCCTTGCTACTCCTTCCACATATGTCACTTAAACAGCCTTGATTGCATGATCATGGTTGCATAAATGCTTACTGAGAATGCTTTCATGTTGAGGCACTGAACAAGATCTCATTAAAAACACTGTGCATCCCACTAGCAACCTGCATCCAGAGCAGCTACACCCTTCATCTCACTCCTCCTATGGCTTTTCAGTATCTACTGTAACTTCTGTACTTCTGTTATTTTTAACTGACTAGGATTAACAGACAGCTCCCCTATTTACAGGTCCCCAAACAGGATTTCCTGCAGTGCTTGACTTTTAGAAGATGGTCTTCTGTTTCCACAGTTACTAACCTTCATGGGCAGAGAGAGTCTCAGCAAACTTCTATCTGAGTATCGCATTGTTATGTGACCTAAACAAAATATTCAAACAGAAGACTCTGCAATAGTACATACTGTGAAAAAGCAAGAATTGGTTCCATCTCCTGACTAAAATACATTGGAAAATGCAATTATATACCATTTTACACATTTTCTTTAGCATATTACATTTTTACTAGAAAGGAAAGTACAGTGTAGATTCTTTCATGTTTAACCAATACGTACATACATTTTTAATTTGATAAAGTTCCAGTACAACTAATTAATTTTTCATGCATTCTTTTTAAAAAAAACAATAAGATTTTCCAAGATTACTAGAGCTCTCTTGATAGTTGTCATTAGAGCAAACATAAATATTATACATAATGAGGTGAACCTTTGGGAAAATAAGGGGTCATGAGGGTAGAGAAAAGTAATACTATGAGGAGAATTAACTTTGTTACACAATCTAGTGTTAAATCATGCGATAAGCTGCCACTATCTGTCCCACCTTGGAGTCCTTTAAGACAACATTAGACTGTTGGGTTAGTCAATGGGCATATTTTTGTACCTTAGAATCTTGCTTTAATATGGCCTTCAGGTCTTAATGCAATATAACCAACCCTTGTAACACTTGTAGAGCAAACATATGAAAAAAGCATTACATTGCTAGAGTTGCTAAAAGCCTGACATTTGATTTTTGTTTAATTGTCAGACATCTAAAATGGACTTCAGGGAATACAGGAGTAAGAATAAATTTCAGGAACTTAGAGTGATATGTTTTGAGAAGCCATAATGCAGACCAGGTCTAGCAGACTGTTGATACTGGGTGCATATATTGCAGTAAAAAGCTATTTACTATTGAGGAATACAGGAAAAGGCAAGAGGAAATTAACAGAGAGTACATGAAACACCAGAGAAGACACAGCTAACAGATGATCTAAATCACAGTTTTTTTTAAGTCGCATGATAATTTATTATGAGATAGATAGATAGATAGATAGATAGATAGATAGATAGATAGATAGATAGATAGATAGATAGATGGGCTTTCATTTGTGTCTCTTTGGTAATCAGAAGGTAGAAAACCTGAAAAATAGCTTTGCTATGTATTGCTAGTCAGAGTAACTAATGGCATTGATGTGAACCTATGTGAGATGAGATGACATGCAATGCTGATTCAGATAAGGCTGCCAGCAGTAAGTTTCACATAGGCTATAGGCTATACGTTAGATAACCCTCTTCTACTATACCTTTGCTCTCCTCTACTCTGTTACCAACTATCACTCTGTCTTCACCACCCCTCCTTCTACCTGTGCCTCTCTTAACTCTCTTTTACTACTCATTTCATTTATAGCTCAAAATTAAATCAGCCTTTTGCTATCTACCCTTTCTAAATGACTCCATACTCTGTGCTGTGACATTTGTCATACTGTATAGTTATTTATCTAACTATATCTGCATAGAGCATAATTAGTATAAGAAGCCTTACTGCTGTATGTGTAGCTACTATCTTATTTATTTTAACATTGTAAAATGTAGTTTAATAGTATTCTGCCTGACATTGTTGATACTGTATAATTTAAAAGATCTTGTTTGTACCGCATATACTGGAGCGTTTCTCCCCAGGTCTCTGCAGAAAAGGGGCATTTGTACTCATCCAGACTTCCCTTGTCAACAAATGTAAAATAAATAAATAACTGAAGAGGTGAAGTAGAACCAGCCTAATATGCAATAAAATCAATTTAGAGAATCTTCTTTACCCTTCCTAAATAGTTCTAGTATAAAATGTTTACATAATTAATAGCTCATAAGGAAAACAACATAATATATACACTTGCAAAGAGTTCTCATTTTGTCCATATGTATGATGTGTGCATTGCAGATTGTGTGTGTCACCACTATGGGCATATAGTGATGAAAGTGTAGATTGCTATCAACATGTGTTCCTAATTCTCACAACACTGTGTTTGAGCTTAGGGGGTGCTATGCATATCATAATTAGCAGGGCTACTTCATTGACAAAGGGGACAATGAGTCATTGTATGCTTTAAGGTTCAGTCCACGAGTTTGGCACCAATCATTAGTCTGCGTCAGCCCCTTCTGTAATATGTTACCATCACTGGGGCACTCTATATGAGTATGTCCATTAACAGACATCTGCAAACTTGGTAAACCACAGGCCATCTACTGTTGCCTGTGCTTCAGGGAAGTAGTTTCCAAACAGTTGAGGGCCCAGCACAGATCCCTGTTGTATTCCACTGGTGAGTGGGCTAGTGGTAGAGGTGCAGTTCCCAATTTTGAGACTGTGTGTTCTGTCATTGAGCCAGTTGGCTATCTATCTAGTACTGTATGGCCTAATTCCCAGATAGGAGATCTTCACTATGAGACATGAATGGGGGATAGCGTCAAAGGCCTTGGATAACTCTACATAGGCAGTATGTCCTGTTATCCCTCATCCAGGCCTTTGGGGTAAGTATCCAAGAAGTCCACAAGGGTGAATAAGCAAGATCTACCCTTGACAAAACCAAAATGGGTAGGGTCAATTGTGTTGAAGGTCACATATGTCCCTGTGGATATTGTCCATGCTGATTCCTTCACTAGCCTTGCAGAAAAGGCTTTTTAGGCGTATGGGTCAATAGTTGTAGTTCTGCATGTTACCAGATTGATGTGCATTGCATAGCACACAACATTTGATATTACATTTTGTAGTGTAATTGATATATGAGTGGAAAACATACCGGAACACCAGAGTTGTAGTGCATGAGGAGGTGGCAACAGATGGATGTATTGTAAATATGTGACATATTGTTAGATAGGCCCTCAGTTTATAATGTTTACACTTGTAATTTCATGTCATACAGAGGTAATGGACAGTAAACAACAGTAATGCAGCATAATATATACATTTCTATAGTGCTGTGAGCAGCAGGTTTGCACACCAGTTAGCAAAGTGCATATGCATGTGAGATACACATGCATGCACATAGGTAACAGTGTGCAAATGTGAGCTGCATTGTTAAAGTATGACAGTTAGTACTGAGTCTCTGAACTATACCTGCTACTTAACTGACTCGGTGGCAGCATGTGTTACATTCCTTTTTGGGGACAGATAGTACTAGGTTCGAATACAGCTGTATGTAATACTTTTAACTACTTTCACATTAGTGTTGCTGTGCATTGGTGTGCAATCCCCACCATCTGGCAATAATGCATTAAAGACAAGAAATGGGGTAGATAGAACAGTGGTGCAATGGAGAGCAAGCAGGGGTTAGAACAAAGGGAAAGCAGGGCAGGAATGTGCAGGAGGGAGGTAGGAAATAACCATAGGTATCAATTTCTTTAACAGTGTAAAGTGAACATATGTGCAAAATATTAACTGAATTTGGACTGTCACCTCCAGAGAGAGGGGTGACCACAACACAATCATGTTGTATAGTCAATTGGACTGAATCAAGTGTGTCAAGAAGATGTATGTGAAATGGAGAGCTATGTATGGGATGACATTTTGTTTGTGGGACAGGTGCCCATTTTTTAATTTTTTTTTTGAGAGAGAGAGAGGAATGTTAGGGAAGGCACATATGTATGTCTGGGTCAGGTAAGTTAGGTAGGTGAGGAAACAATTGCTAACAGACAAGACGAATAAGATGAGACAGAGACAGTGATGGCCAAAAAAGGTTGGGGACACCTTGATTGGGGTGAGGGTAGGGACATCCAGAGCCCATGGTCATCAAGCTGGGTGACAGTGAGAATAGAGTTCTCACCCACTGGACTGTCAGCACTGTTGCCTCACTTTGTTGCTGGCTGAATACTTAACATCTCCTTCTCCTCCTACTACTACTGTGCAAATGAGGGACAGTAGCCTCTCCAGCTGGTGTAGGTGTGCACAACCCTATACACCATCCCCGGTATCTTGGAGCGGGTGATAAAATGACCACCTCTGCTACTGTTCCCAGAGGTACCACTGGCCCAACCTCCTGGGCAGGACTACCTGAGGAGGCAGGTAGTGCAGAGGCAGCAGTGGTGGTGCTGACAGGTTGGCTCCCAGACGTTCTGAGCAATGGTGCTGGAGCTGGTGGAGGTGGGGGCAGGCCTACCCTGCTGTTCTCTGGAGCATTTAGTGATGTGGAACACATGGATGACATGGACACATTTTGATGACATGTAATAAAATAAAACAAAAATAACACAATAAAATAAATAAAAATGTAATAAAAAAGAGAGCTAAGGGTTGGGGTGAGAGAAAAAACAAAGAGATAAATTAGTACATTCGTATGTGACATAAAATGCATTAATACAATTATTTGACTATATCTTAACCTTTACTTTTAAGACTACCACCTCCTAACAGATAACTTTTACTTTTAAGACTACTAACTCCTAACAGATGCACACTATACTACAGACTGCAGCAAGTACTCCTTGACATGTGCATATATTGCACATATGCATGTTCCAATTATACAAATTACAGTTTACAGTAGGGCATGTGTGCCAGAGTTATAGAGCTTTTACTTCAAACCTTGAAGAATTAACAGTATTGTATAGCTGGAAAGTGTGGCATTGGAACCCACAACCTCTGACTAAAGTCTAATATTGTACTCTTGGTTTGTGCTACAGACTAATGCATGCACACTTGCTTTTACAGTTGACATATGCATGATCAATTTGATACAACTCAATAAAATACCAAAAAGCTATCTTTAACTTTTAATGCTATAATAGCACTACTCATATTCTGCATACATACCAAATGTTTCCTTCATTCTCGCCAATCTAGCCCCATGAGTTCTTACATTGACCTCCTGGTTCACAGCAGCAGTGGAAAAAAACTGAACAGAATACCATTATGAATACCAGACTTGCCTATATTCAGCTTTTAACTCTTACAAGTACTCTCTGTGGTTGATACTTATACAGTTGTGGGATGTCTGCAGTCTTAAATTCCTCAATCCAAGCATTGAGAGTATCCCTCTTCCTCCTCCATAGGTCATTACAATGATGCCTACATTGGTCACCAGGGCACTGAATACAGCCCAGGCTAAACTACTCCAAGATTCCGACATATACTGGGAGCCAAATCGTTCCCCTGCAAAAGCCTGTTAATGTGGTTCTTAACTATGAATCCATTAAAAATCTTGGACTCTTGAACACCCCATCTCTGTGCCCTAAACCTGACACCTTCTCCACAAAAATCTGCATGTCTACCACAAATCAAGAGCAATGAAGAGTTATGGTTTCCTGCCAATTCCAGTTATCGCATTTACTGGGAGTGTGCATACTGTTTGAAAATGTTGCACTCTGCTTACCATTGTGGAAACCCAGTACTCAGCAGTGTGCACCTCCGAGCATCACATTTGCGTGATGGTAAGCAGAGCTCAACAGTGCCAAGCAGTGAGGCATTACATAATTGCGGTTGCAATTTCAGTGTTATTGGCTGTACAGACACTTGTGTCTGTGTGTTAGGCAAATGTGAAGGCCATGCCAGTGCAGATAGTAGAAATATATTTACAGGAATATAGTACACAGTATACCCACTGTCATACATCTGGTAATAAATGTGATAATACATATGTTTATACAGAAATAACTGACACAATACTAGTGGCTCAGCCCTCATACATATAATTCATATCAGCTCCACTATGTCAAGTGTTATAAGTTAGAGTGACAATAATGGGAAGTAGAATAGCATTAAAAGTGTATGGAATATGCTGTATTCAAATCAAGGATCATGTGTATAGCAGTCATACACTTACACCAGTTGCCACAAGAAGGTTGGGAAAACACTTGTCTATGTTGCTGTTCATTGCTATAAACTGCAATTTCACAACAGTAAAACAAAGGTTGCATACCCTGTACTAGAAGCCAGGATGATCTGTACTCCAGCCCTACACTTACACCTACTGCCACAAGATTAGTTACATGACATTGCCTATTTTAGTAATCATTCTTAAGGTCTCACTGTTAGCCGCAGCACAACATTGCTTACCGGGTTTGCATGATGCAGAATAGTATTAATTGAATGCATCTGGTTTCTATTTTGGCTGTCTGGGTCCTGTCTGCTTCCGGGTGGGTCAGTTGTCCAGTTTGTGCACTGCTGCACTTTGCACAAACCAAGCCAAACCTGACATTCCTTTTTTCAGTCTCACATGCTTGTGCTAAGTGATGCATCGCTCAAACACTTGCCATTATAAAAAAAAGAAAAAAAAAGAAAAGGATGAGGTAGTTGAAATGAGGAAAAGCAATGTATGACATATATACTAGAAAATGTTAGTACACATAAGATATTACTACATAGATCTGGATTTGAACTCTCACTCCAATGCACCTTCAGAACACAGGATGGGTGCCTTATCCCTCTTTGCCACACAGGTTGGCAGCAAAGAACTTCACTCAGTATGCACACAACCAACTGCATCTACAGTAATATCAAACCATACAAGTATTATTTGTACATTTATTAGTTTTAGATGTAGTGCACCTAGTGATCACACAACCTGTCATGATTATTGCTTGCAAATATACACCTCTGTCTTACATTTCTGTGTTTGTTGGCCATTCTTCATTTATCTGAGCAGCAGTCTGAGATATGCAGTGTGCACGCCATTCTATATCATTGACCTTAAAATGTGTAATGATATTAGGTGGAAATAGTATTATATGCAGTTGCCAACAAATGAAGGGCAGGTTGGATGTTAAGGAACACAACCTGTGACTTGTGTGTTGCTTACTTACATTTCTAACCTTAAATCTAACACTTTGTAGATTTAACCTGACACACCTACTGGAAGTAAGGCAGCCTGCAGTGCTGTTGTGTATTCATTCTCCCAAACACTCATCAGTCACAGTTGCAATCCATTAAAACCAAACACTGGGGGAGTGCCTGTACTATGTTTACATCTCTATATGGATCCAGTTTTGGGGGATTTAGAAATTCTAATGAGTCCTGAATCAACACCATATAAAAAGGCAACCATGTAGCTAGGCAAACTGATATTGAGGAGACTTATTTATGTTGGAAAGACTGCACATAACACTATTTCCTCACAATATATCTATGTAGAGGAATATTGAACATCAGAAGGTATGCTTCCATTTGGTCAGCTACATATTGCATATGCTGGAATGTATTTAAGAAAATTCTGAAGCAAAGGATTTTACACTTTTATCTGTATGCATTACTTAGAAGTGTACTGATGGTATTGGCATGTTTGCCAAGCTATTTCAAAGGTATATATGATTGCCAATACATGAAAATGGAATGAGGTGTGATAAATATGTACAAATGTTTCGGGGACAGTTCTTTTGATAGAACTTTGTGCATTCCAAATTTTTTTTTAGCAAAATGTGCCACCTTTCTATTCTTTTTGGGGGTGGAAAGCAACAGTGAGTTACTGTTATGGCACAAACAATGCTAGACTGTTCTTTTGTGGGTGGTAGGACAAAGGTAAGTTACTGTTATGGCACAAACAAGGATATGTTGCTCTTGTTACTATCCTTGTTTTGCATCCTGCCTGTTGTTCATATTTCACATCTGTAGACTGTTGTATGTTTCCACAGAGGGTAATACTGACTGGCTACCTTTTCTGTTTCATCTGGAAACAATTATTCAGTACTAATGTGATACTTATGTGTATTATCCTTTTTCTGTCATGTCAATCCTCAGAGACCCCCTTCAACAATACTGAGAACCAGGTCATTGTGGATGCCTTTAGACAACATGGTGCTTTTCTGTTGGAAAGGGGATGGGAAGATATGGCACATAGGATAGAAATTTGGCAAAAGATAGTTGCTGATGTGAATGCCATGGGTGGCCATGGCAGGACATACAAGCAAGTGCACCACAAGGCCACTGACATGCTCACATCTGCACAGAGAAGAACAGCTGCAGTGGGCCATGACCAGGTGGTTACCGGGGGAGGAGCCGCTAGGGAACCACCACTAACACCCAATGAAAAGTTCCTGGCTAATATCAAGGGATCCAGACAGCTCACAGGAGAGTGCAGTACAGCATGTCCTGGATGTGGGAACAACAGTGTCAGAGACAGCAAGCATGTCCCAGGAGAAGCTTCCAGTTAGGCTTTGGTATCTCAACCGTTGAATACTGTTGTATAGTAAAACAATTGAAATCAATATGTTACGTCTGTGTCACATGTATTTTTTATGAGGGCATTAAAGTTTGGTACAGTTATTAGCTTAGGTATGAGTTGACAGCCACATCCTTTTTGGCAGTACAGTTAATGGACATATAAAGGGATAAAAGTATTACCACCTGTGTTACTTTTAATTGTGATGATGTTGCCCTTACCTCTTGCTTAACTTCTTCCAGGCCCATCTGGCTTGCAGAGGAGAGTCTCATCTGCAGATGGAAGCCAGACATTTTTATGTCAGTACTGATGAGCAAATGAAAGAAATATTTTAGTGTGTGCTGTAGATGTCAGGCCTGTAGTGTGTATTGCTGTACTGTCTGTAACAGTAGCACCATTGCTAGTTTGTTAGAATATATTGGACTACAATAGTGTAGATATTAAATTTGTCCTGTGTTTCTTGCTTTTTATCACAGGTGATCATGACAGCGAAAGTGTGGATAATCTGCCATCTGATGTCAGTGTATCAGCAGACTCTGATGATGATGATGGTTGCCAAACTGAGGCACAAACTGGGGGTGCAGGGGTTGAACCTGACACTGAGGTTGACATGCAGCCATTTCCTGCAATTCCACTGGACGCAGCCAGTAGGCTTACAGCTACCCATTCCAGTGACACCACAGATATTGAACAGGTGGAGGTGAGGCCATTTATCAGAGAAGTGTGATTACTGCAGCTTCAGTGCCTGTTGAGTCTGGCCATAGCCAAAATGCGGGCAAGGTGCCATGCAGGAGGATTGATTGGGGTGCTCAGAGGATGCCTGTTGTCCCTCTTCTACCTGGTATAGGTGTCTCTTCCCGTGCCGCTGAATGTATGCTTAGGGCCATCATGGAGACACTGGCATGTTCCCATAGGTGTTCAAAGAAAATGCTCTGGGCTGTAGATATGGCTCAGACTGACATGCGTGAATGCCTCCACCATGTTGCCGATTCCATGGACTGGGTGAATAACACATTGGAACATGGGGTGACTGTCATGGAACATGCAGAGTTTGTGATAGAACTGCTGAGAGGGGAACGGGATCCTCATAGGAGTAGGTCAGCAACATCATCTGCTGTCAGCAAACATGGCTGTGGCTGATCATGCTCCCATAGTGGCAGTATTTCCACTGCACCATCAGTGAGTGTGCTGTCCACACTCGGAATTGGCAAGCTATGGAGTAATGTTCCTGGGTGTCCCTGTGAAGGCAGCTCGTCCAACAGACATCGATCATGTTCAGGAAGCAGCAGTGCAAATGAATGTGGGCGTGGACATGCCAGTGCAACTACTGGCAGAGCCAGTTCTCGTGGTAGGTCATGATAATGATGAACTGCCACCTCTGCCATGCATGTCCCACACCTGTCTGACATACCAAGGTGTAGAGCCAGCAAAGAGCTTGGCTGTATCCATGCAGACTCTCAAACACCAATTTCACCTGGAGGACCCCTACAGACACACTCACAACAGTTACATGGTTCAGCTGTGCAGCGTCAAACTTATTTTGTCTCACTGGCCATTTGATGTTTTATCCAGATGTCTGCTGGCTTCTCTTTCTTATTCACACACACTCACTGACCTTTGGTGTCAGCCTAGGCCTCCTGCTCCCCCACACAACACTCTGTGCAAGTGATGATAACTGTGCCCTATCCCTGTTTTCTGTCTTTTGGATTCAGGGATGCATAAGCTTTCTGTCTGATGCTCAGGGTGCATAGCTGACTTAAAGTGCTTAATATATCTGCATTTGTAGTGTTGAACTGGTAATTTTACCTTTGACTTCTATTGACCTTGGATAGTTACACAATTGATAGCATCAAAATTTCCCAGCTTTATTGTGACTGATGTCAGGGTTGTGAAGTCAGAAATTGCAATGCATATCATTTCTTTCTAACCTCTCTCTTTAATGAATTTTCATTACAAATGTATGGTGCTAAACTGGGTCATGCAGTGACCATCACTGCTTTTCGGGGGTGTGACTGTGGTGAATCTTTGATGCCTGAGGCCTACTGCGTAATAATGAATGCATATAAGTCATACACGTCTCTGCTGTCACATGTTCATATCATTACTGTACCAATCTCCGACCTTTTACTTGCTTACAGCATCAATGAGTGTGATAAAAGGATAAGCCACTCATTCCTATTATTAAACAACACACTCTAGGTTCGAGGCTTGCCTTATAGATTCAGCAGTTGACATGGTTGTAGCTTAGGGCTGACTCTGTCTGATGCAAGCAGTACACAGCCAATACATGGGGAGATACTGGTTGTGTGAGTTGCCTGACATCAATGTTACTATATGTATGTGAGTACAAAGAAGGTTCTAAGTTCCTAGCTCATGAGTGAGTGTGCTATGCGTTATCTCTTGTCCAATGCAAGGGCATACCGAGCATGCCTACATCTGCCTAAACCCACAACAGCTGGTGGTGCCATATCTCACTTCCCATTTACCTGTGGCTGAGTGACCGTGGCATTGGTGGTGGGATGTGTGCCCCTTCCCCTTGCTAATCCTGCTGAAGCTGTTTCCTCAGGATTTTGTTGTGTAGCATGGCACATACTGTAAATATTTCTGTACATGTCCATGGATTGTACTGTAGGGCTTCCCCAGATGTATCTAGGCACCTGAACTGTGACCTCAGCAGCCCAAACACATACTCTATGATATTTCTGGTTTGAATGTATGCCTCATTATGGCATTCTTCCATGGGTATGATTGCATTTCTGATGGGTGTCATCAGTTACAGTTACAGTGCATAGCCTGCATCCTCCAGTAAATGATCCTGTGGAATATCTCCCCTAGCAAACATCTGGTACAGTTGGAAGGTGTGCCAGATATATGAGTCATGGTAACTGCTTGGGTTGCCAGCACACACATTCAAGATGATTCTCTTGGCATTACACATAACTTGGCAGTTGATAGAGTGGTAGCCCTTTTTGTTAATGTATAGCCTACCCTGTTCCCCAGATGATGCCTTCATTTCTATATATGTGCAATCTATGGCACCCAGTACTTCAGGGTAGTGTGCTACATGGTAGAACTCCTGCATATTACCGGCCCTCTCCTCAGAACTACAGGGAAAATACATGTGATCACTGGCATGTTGGAGCATAGCATCCAGGAATTGATGGAGAATCCTGGATGCTTATGCCTGTGACACCCAGAGCATGCCCCCTGTTGGTTTCTGAAAGGTACCTGTAGCTAAGAATGTAAGGGTTACACATACCTTTGTCTCCACTGGGATGGGCTCCCATTGGATGGCTCTGACTCTGAGTTGAGGATGATAGAGGTTGAAGAGTTCTTGTAGTGTCTCCCTGTCTACCTTGTAACTTTCTGCAATTTCCATGGCATGTACATTCTGATAAGTTAAACGGGGCCTGAAAACTCTTCTCCTTCTCATCCTAGACCTATTATCAGCCTCAGCAGCATTGGCCTTAACCTGTAGCATATACAAATGTATTAAAGTAGCAACAGCTCCTAATATTCTGTCCATGTAGACTCCTTTCTGTGGCTGTATTCCAGAAATTTTGGAATTCGCAGGAACAAAACAGCATGGAGTCTACACGGATGCTTTATAGCTTGTTGAATAGCTCCACTATGTTGGATTGGTTGATTAGCAAGCAATTCAGTTGCTTATGCTGCAATTAGCATACATCTGTGTTTACCTGGTTTGAGCAGGGGGGAGTGTGCCTCTACACAGCACTTGCTGAACCTAAAACTTCAGGTTCTGTGTGCATCACGCTGTGACATGCACAGAGTGAAAAACGACCTTGTAAGCTTTATTGAATCCTGAGGAATATTTTTTAATTAAATTATTGAGTTAGCTGGCTATGGGCTCCCCTAAAGCTGTGGGACCTGGGTGGCCATTCTTATCACGCCTTGTATAGCCTGCCACTGATCCCACCAACCAAATTTTACTTACCAACAACTCTTAATGCCTTCACTGTCAAGCATGTACTCACCTCCATAATAAAGTAATATCATGCTAAATTAAAACCAGCCTCCTTACCCTAGCCCTAGACAACCTCCCTGCAGAATATCTCAGAGTTCCACTGACATCATTCCCTATCCTGTATTTATCCTTACAAAGAGCTCTATATAGGTTCATAGGTTCATAGGAGGTTACTAGGCTAATGGCCCTAGAGACCTTACAAGCCTAGCCATATTTATCCTGAGTTGCCCCAAATGTCAGGGGTTAGGTGAGTGAAGTTCACAGAGGTAAGGGTCTATGGTAGTTAATAAGAACTTCCTCTGTCCAGGAAGGACATGGGCACCACCCTAGGAGTGAATTTGCCGTCATCCATCCACTGATCTAGGTTGCATTTGAAGGGGGTCAGGGAGGGGCTCTGTTTCACATGAAATGGAAGCTTGTTCCAGACAAGTGGCAGTCTCTGGGAGATGTACCTATCTCTCTAACATGACCTGTTTATATCAGAGGCTAGGTTAAGATTCTTGAAGTGAGGGACCCTCCTGCAGTTTGATTCATGAATGTGTAGCATTTCCATCAGGGACTGCCCTGTAAGCCAGGCAGAGGTAGCAACCTGTATGAGACAGAATACAGTGACAAAGCTTTCAGTCTTTCCACATAAGACTTGTTTTGTATACCCTATAATTTCTTGGTGAGTAACCTGTGCTCTGTACAATTGTTGTAGGTGTCTGGTGATATAGATGCAAAAGGGAGCATTGTACTCAATTACCTGTCTGATGAGAGCCAATATAATGGAATTGCAACATCCTTAGACGTAGATGTGATGCCTTTACATATAAGATGTGCCACATAGAAGATTTCCTTACTACTGAGGATATGTAGTGGTCAAAGTTCAGATTGCTGTCAGCCCGAGTACCCAGATTATGTACCATTGGTTCTACACTTAGAGGGTGCTGTCTATAATGTAAATAGCTGGGATACTAATACTAATGTATTTTTTTACATTTAGCTTTAATCCATGGCTTTTGCACCACTAATTTGTCAAAGTTAATCCTGTCTGCAGTATATAAAAATTGTTGGGAGACTCAATGATTGCTTCAAATTTGCAATCATCAGCAAACTTGGTCAGCCACAGGCCATCCAAGTTTGCCTGGATTTCTGAGAAATAAATTCAGAACAGTAAGGGGCCCAGCACAGAACGCTGTGGTATGCCACTGGTGACTGATTTTTTTTTTTGCTAGAAGTGAAGTCACCCACTTTGACAGTATGTGTCCTGTCAATGAGCCAGTTGGCTACCCATCTGGTAATGTTTGGGTTATTTCCCAATTGGGAGAGTTTCTCTATAACACCTGAGTGGGGGGATTGTGTCAAATGCCTTGGCTAGGTCAAGATATGTGGTATGCAGTATCTTTCCCATGTCCAGGGCCTTGGTGACTTTCTCAAAATGTCAACCAAGTTTAACAGGCAAAATCTACCTTTAACAAATCCGAACTGGGTTAGCTCCACAGTTTGGAGATTACCTATGTCCTTGTTAATAAGGTCCATAATGATTCTTTCCATGGCCTTGTGGGTGAGGCTAGTCAAGTTTATGGACCTATAATTCCCAGGGTCAGTTGATGGTCCCACTTTGTGCAGAGGGATTACTGTTGCTGTCCTCTATTCCACCAGAACATAGCCAGTCCTCACGCTGTGGTTAAACAGGGATCCAAGTGGGTCTGCTACGTCATGTTTTAAGTTGTTTAAAAGGCAGCCTGGGCTGTTGTTTGGTCCCATTCATGCCATGTTTTTGGCCTTAGAGAGTACCAAGATGACCTGCTCTCTTCAGAGTATAGACTGAGGAATGGTGGCAGATATACTTTGGGGATGACTGGATGGGATGGGGGGTTCTCTAAATATGTCAGCCAGCAGGTTGGCTATTACCTCTAGTTGAGTATGGGTTGTGCTATCCACAACCAATTCAGCACATGGATGGGTATTCATTTTTAGAATCTGAACATAGTTAAAGAATCCATTATGATTATCCTTAGCTAGGGAGGATATTTTTGCTTCTTAATTAGGTTTGAAGGACTTGACAAGATCTCTAATTTGTTTGTTTACGTTAGAGAGGGATTTTTTCCTCTGCTGAGCCAGTTCTGTCTTGTTCTTGGACATTAGTTTCTTTCTCTTGTTGTATAGCCTGATTATACTAGGGGTCCACCAGGGTTGCTTGTTTTTTTTTTGTCAAAACCTGGTTTTAATCCAGTCAGGTACAGTCAGTTCTATCCAATTGATTAAGTGGTTATAGAGGGCATTGGTGCACACCTCAGCATAGGAATCTAGGTTATCGGCATTCAAGGGGGCTTTGAAACTTCTTATACCATCATTTAGTAGGAGATAATTTGTCTTAGAAAAATTCATAAGCATGTTTGAACTTAATGGGGTAGCTGGTACTTATAATTACATTGAACGAGACTGATTTATGGTCCGATCCTACCAGGGAGATCATCACACAGGGAGGGGTGTGCAATGCTCTCCCATGGTAGGAAGTACTATGTCCAGGACATTTGAGCCTCTTGTGGAAGTGCTGACTAGCTGTTCCAGAGCATTTGCATTGACAAAAATTCATGAACCTCTGAGCCAACATGTTTGTGGTTGTGTATGTTTCCCAGTTGATGGTAGGAAAACTAAAGTCATGAGTAAGGTGTTGGGCTGTGTAGCAAATGACTCCAGTAAATTCAGGTATGCAATATGCTTTTCTTGTTTCATGGTGGGGGACAAATATCTGGCTATGATGTGGTAGGGGGCTTTGCCTATAGTTAATTGGACATGGACTAACTCAAGAGAGTCATACTGTTTGACCAGTCTCGACATGTAATTTTCTTTAATGAAGATTGATACACCTCCTTGCTTGGTTCTTTCACACTCAGTTTGTGGTCTGAATGTAAGGAAGACATTGTAGCCCTGCATGGCCAGGGTGGTTTCTGCACCTTTGAAACATGTCTGCACAGACATCCGCATCCTCCAAAGTGAGAAGTGCTTCCAGGGAGGGCAGTTTCTTGTTTAGACTCCCAGCATTAAGCAGCACTACTTTGACTTTATCTAGAGAGGATTTTGTACGGTTGGGAGGTTGGTTATTTTGACACAGCCTAAAAAAGGCACAATACGGGTGACTAATACCTTTGCCAGCATCCAAAAGGCTACACGAGACAGGTATGGACCATCTCTGGCAAAGCAGTGTGGCCTGTTGACCATGTGTTCTCAGGCTGATAGATATTGGATCCCTTTGGACTGACACCAGAAGCTAAGCCAATTGTTAAAGTCAATAATTTTTTGTTTGTATTATGGCATCATCCTTGGAGAAGGTAGAATGCTGCTTAAGGCTAGACTTATACCTGCCTGTGACACATAATTTGAGAGCTCAGTCATGTCTCTCTTCATATAGTCCAGTGAGGTACATGTCAAGTCATTCACCACCACATGGACTATGACAGAGTTATACCAGTACTTGTGGTTGAGTGACTTGACTGCTTAAGTGACTTGATGGATGCTGGCACCTGACAGGCAGCTAACTGTAACCTGCTCCTTATCCAGCCTGGTGAGGGGAACATTTGTGTCTCACAATGGAGCTATATATAGGTTCATAGGTTCATAGGTAGGTACTAGGCAATCGGCCCAGGGCCTACGTAAGCCTAGCCAGCAAGGTACCATAGCTTATTCCACCCAAGAAAGTTATTTTCCTGTGCCACTGTCCAGCAGAGACACAGAAGTGATCCCCAGGGTGTATTTCCTATTTCCCATCCACTCATCAATATTTTTCTTGAAGAGTGCTAATGAAGAACTTTGCTTGGCATAGATGGGTAGCTTATTCCAGAGTATAGGAAGTCTCTGGGACAGGAATCTATCCCTCCAGCGTGTCCTGTTTATTGTGGTGACAAGGTTTAGGTCCCTAGAGCATGTAGCTTGGAGGGATTGGGATTTCTTTAGGTGTAGCATGTCCAACAGCTCTGGGTTTGACATAGCTTTATATGTTAGGCAGAGATCACCTCGGAGTAGGCGATATGCTACAGAGTAAAGCTGGAGTTTTTTGTGGCGGTCAGTGTAGGGCATTTGTTTGAGGCCAGTAATCCTCTTTATGAGGTACTTCTGTGGCCTTTCCAGCTGCTGCAGATGTCTTGTGAGGTACATTCCAAAAGGGGCGTTGTACTCTATAAAGCGTCTAATGAGTGATGAGTAGAGGGGAACAATGACCTCTTTTTTCCTGGATGAGAACCAATACATTAGGTTTTGTGGTGTTATGCCTTATGGGCTTTTTTGTTGAGACACAGGTGTATGTGCCATTATGTGTTGTGGTTGTTTTTTGCATTGTTATGTGTGTTAAATGGTTTATTGGGAAGTCTCTGACCATTTGGTAAGTTATTAGTGAGTACTTCTGCATGTGTGGGTTTATGTATCATATGCTTATTTAGTGTGGGAAGTGGGTGCATGCTGACAACCTGTTTGGCATTCAATTTGCCCTTATGTGAGAGTCTTGCCTCCAATTTCATAGTATAACTATATCTCTCACATAAAGTATTTGTTTATTTCAGGAGTAAGTGGTTGTCAATATACATGAGACAATTGCTACATTGCCTCAGGAAGCCCATGTTTATCAGGCTGGCCAGAGAGATGATAGGAAACTGCCCATCCATGATAGCAAGCTCTTACTGTATGTTTTCTTAGGGGAAGGGGAATGTGTTAATTTGACAGGACTGCACTGGTACTACCGAGACTACAAGAGGGACCTATACTTTGTGTAGGCTAAGGTTGATCAATAAGGCAACACTGCTCTGTCCTCAACTGAATTGCTCCTAGAACAGCAGAAAAGCTTGGAAGGGTTTCACTGAGAGGTGCTATGGGAAAAACTGAGCTTCTAGGCTTTTGCATCTATACAAGGGCACTGCTAATTGCTGCTGCGTGAACAGCAACACCACACAAATGCAAGGCTTAAATGCGAGCAAAGAGAAACAAGTTTTAAGCTAACTACCAATTAGGAAAGCACACAGTAAGGCTTCCACCAGCAATCCCCAACACAGAAATGTTATATCACCACACTTCTGCCACAAGGGTGCAGAAAAACACCTTCTTAATGTAGAATGGCTGGTTTGAAGCCCAAGTGTAACAAGACCACATAAATTACCTACAACAGCCCTACAATTAACAGATAAAATGTAATACAATGCAATTAACTACTTAAAGCAGCAGCAGACAATACATGTTTTAACTACTAAGTACAGTCACAGTATATAAGAGAAGTGCAAAAATATACTTAGAGCCCTTCTGTGTGCTTCTCAGCTCAGATAGACCAGGTAAACACCTACTGCCACTAAATGAATAATCCCAGCCCTCCTAATGTAAAAGCACAGTAAAGGAGCTACCACAAACAAATTTAAAGATACTGATACAGCAGTGTACTTTAAACACGTTATAAAAGTACAATTAATCAATAAAAGTCTTCACTTTGTATAAATCAGCCAAGAGCCATTCAATTGTACAGAATTTATAAAGGCATTAAAAACAAAGATAAGCTGATTAATAAGCCCTCCAGCCAATAAAACTATATGCAGAAATCTCATGGTTCCCCAACCTTAACAGACCAGGCTACCTCCCAGTACACTAGGTGGAAAATCCACTGACCTCTTGATGTGAAAACTAGTGCTTGCTAGAGTGTAAAAATCTACTACTTTATCCAGCAGCTAGCTGGATAATGAATTCAGAGCAAATAAATCAGTAGAACAGACAATGAGAGGCAAAATGCACTTTTCAATACAAGCACAAGGAAAGGCAAATAAATAATTCAAGATTTCAGCAGCAGTGTAGAAAGGGAGGAGCTTGTTCAGCTCAATTTACAGTAGAGGTGGGCAGTTTAAAATCACCAGATTTAAAAAACAGATCAACAAAGGGAATGGTGGCTGACCACCAGCAGTGCTTTAGTTATGCAGGCTTGAAATCTTTTCAGAAAAAGACAAAGGCCCAGAAATTCACTGTGTATTTAAGTATCACTCAGTTTAATCAATGAAAGAACATGTGAAATCTACAGCCTAGCTAATTTAAGTGTCTGTCTCTCACATAGAACATAAACACCAGGGCAAGCAGATTTCTTAAAACAGAAACTAAAATAGAGCAGGTAAAAAGAGAAAGCAGCTTTATCACTCACAGACAAGAAATTATAGGTTTGCTTTCCTCACACAGCAGGGAATCACCAGCAGTGCTTTATTTTATGCAAGCTTGAATCTTTTCAGAAAAGACAAAAGACCAGAATTTACTGTGTATTTAAGTATTACTCAGTCCTTGTCCCCTACCTCATGAAAACAACCATATATCCTGCCACTACACAAAGGTGGCCCCACTACTGAAAACTAAACTTCAGATGCATTGCCAGACTCTCTCCTTTGTCTAAGATTCTTCAGAAATGCATCCACTCTCAACTAATAACTTGTCTTTTAAACAATCTACTCTCCCATTCTCAACATGTATTTTGCCTCTTCCACAGAACTAACACTGCCCTTCTGTCTTTCTTTAACACCATTCACAAACACAGAAACAGCAATTACTTTATATTGCTTGTCTTCCTTCACATATCAAAACCTTTCAACACAGTCTCTCACTTCAACCTACTCTTCCAGTTCTAATTCCATGGCCTCTCACCCTCAGCTATTGAATGGTCTATTGCATAACTCGCAAATAGAACCCAAAGTGTAAAATGGCAGCAATGCAAATCAATGTTTCTTCCCACACCATTTGGAGCCTCTCAAGGCTTAATATTTGGCCCCCACTTTTCAACATATTAACAACCTTCCTCTTGCTTCCATTAACTCATCCCATACCCAGTTTACTGACAATTCCATGATTATCTGCAAAGCCATAACAAACTCTGAGCTTCAGAACACCACCAAGTTCTACATTACCTTTATTGAAGCCTAGTTCAAATGGTTTTATCTTGTACTAAACCATAAAAAAGTTAATGCTGTTAACCCCAAGCTGATCTCTGACATCAAAACTAACTGTACCCTTCTTTCCTCCAGTCGTACCACCGTTGAATCTGTTTTCCACACAAAACTCCTAGGTGTCATCACTGATAAAAATCTAAAACCTGACCTCCATGTCCAATAAGTAGTCAAGAAAAAAAACTGGGACTGCTGTACAAGACAAAATCCTTCTTAAAACAGTGTGCTTTCAAACACACAGCAACTTCCTACCAACTTCCTATACTCTCATATGCTGCCCCATCTTTACAAATGTGCATTCTAGCCAGTTTGCAATAAAGAAGCAGTGCTACAATAAAACAGCTAAGTTTACTACCAATATAAACAACGGATCTCACCATTGCACCACCATAAAATAACTCTATTGCTTTGAATTCCTAAATTACCTCCATGATAAAGCAATATCTCACTAAACTAAAACCAACCACCCTAGCCACATACAAACGTTTTGCAGAATACCTTAGAATAAAAATTTAAAAATCCCAAACAGCTGCCCGTCCCTTAGGAATTTTCTTTGGTTGTATACTCCCACTAGAAAACATCCCCCTCTGACAAATTCCTGGCCTATATCACTCTGTCCCATGGCTCCCATGATAACTTCTTTTATTTTACTTTATCTATGTTACTAAAATCTGGAACACCATACTTGTCTCTGTCCCATAGATCAACAAACCCAACTTCTTCAAGTCCTCGTTAAAATTTTATTTTACATATATTTTGACCTGTCACTGTACTTCTAAGTTCATAGGTGTAAATAAACTAATGACCACTGGGGCCTTTTTAAGCATAGCCATGCATTCCAAATCTCTGACAAGTTCTGGTACCCTTGGTAAGTGTAAGTAGGGGCGTGAAAGATTAAATATTTGCAAGCAGGGACCTGGGAGATGAACCGTTGACAAGCTGCCTGTGTCCATTAAAGGCATAGGTGTCAAACCAGGGATGAATTTCTATTTCCCAATCCATAATATCATCACTCACTATCACATCTGCACATTTGGGTAACAATCGCCATTGTTTGTGATGAACATGCATAGGTCATATGCCAACCATCTCAATATAACAAGATGTTCACGGAACTTGAATAGTAAAAGAAATGGGCAAATTCAGTACTTTTTTGATAACTGCAGAAATCATTCTTTACAGCACTGATTTCACCTCTGTCAATTAAATAATTTACTCAGATTCTACCTGCTGTCTACATTTTGATTGAATGTCTTCACAATATTAAATATAATTTACTCAAGAATTCAAAACGCATTGGGAAAGATTCCAAATCATTCGCTCTCAGTTTAAGTCTGCCCTAATTCCAAAATACCTGCTCTTAGTCTAAGAGACTTACTTTGGTGTAAGGCCTATCTATAAGCAGGCTTACTATGGGAACCAGGTTCCAAAACACCTGCATTCAGCCTGATGTCAGTGTAAGTGGTCACTTACACTGAGAGCAAGTCTTTTGGAATTGGGGCCATTGTACATCTTCCTGCATAGTGTGCTGTTTAACATCTGAGATAAGTCAGCAAACTGACTCTTTTCTTCAGTTTTTGATATGAGCTTTAAGTCAGCAAACAAACACTTTTCTGCAGTTGCTAAATTCCATTTTACTTTTCATTAGGTGTTGTGTGACACCACCATATTTACAGAACAGAATGGATCCTGTAAAAGTTGAGAGTAGCTCTAAAAGATGCTTGCCCTGAAAATCTTCAGTGTACCTTAATCTTGTTTCTCCAAGTCATGTTCAGACTAATTTTGCACTGAAAATCATTTAAAACTGCAGAATTTTGTACTTTTGCAACAAAACTGCATGCTGTGTTGAAGAACAAATGGCTGGAAGGAAATTCTTGATTGACAAGGTCTCATCAGTCCATTCCTCTGTAGAATATGCTCATTGATGTCACTGTCTTGCACTTGGTTTCACTAAAGAGATCATGGCTGGAGATATTACCTCTTCTGCTGGCCGAAAGTATAGCCTGTCAGACAATGCTGCTTTAATGTTCCACTTTCGTTAGGCACCTGCTCTCATTCTAAGAATTACAGAGTTTGTCCTATAAATAAATCCATCTGGAACAAAGGATTTTAAGGGAAAAAGAGAATGAGATGCAGATAGGGAGGCATATATGCATCGCTAGCTGTAAACAGCAAAAATCATACTTGGTCATATGTCTTGTGAAGGAGTGCTTTTTCTAATGAAGTCATTGCCATGCTCTCAGGTTGCACATTTCTGACCACCCATGTCACTATGACACACATTATGTGAAGACACTGAGATGGTCAAAACTGACTCTTTTGAAGTTCATTTGTATGCAGCTGAACTGCTCGACTATGTCAACTGTGCAGCATGCTGATGTCCCACCCACCTCTGAAGTAGTATCGCTGAATTTCACATAAGGGCCTCCAGACAAACAATGGTTGTACATGCATAGCAGTTTCTCACTGTAGGAGTTGTAACTGTACACTATGCCAGTGGGTCAGACATGCGGACTGAGAAAGTAGGATGCGTGAGTATTATTTCAAAAGTGGTTTTAGAACTAACTCGGCCATTCCTAAAAACAGGCCTTCACCATGCATACTAAGTTACTTAACAAAACATAACATTATGAGAAACCAAACATTTAATGAATAGATTTTCCCTCCCTAAGTACCCTTTATTCATGTTAAATACAACTGTGCTTCTCAATTTCCTCCCTTGTATGTTGACGTCAAGCATATAAATGCCACTTCAAAGCAGGGTAACTATGCGAAAACAAACCATTTTAGCCAACAGTTACATTTGTCCTCAGGCTCTGTGAACACAATCCTCTTAGAGAAGTACCCCTGACAAGAAATAATGGTAATAAGGCTCTTTATTAGCTTTATAAAAGGAAGAAGGAAGCACAGTCTGTAGTTCAGTTTCATTGTATATTACCTCAGAATTTGGAAAGTGAGCACTAGAGGTCTTTTGTGAGGAAGAATGAAAAGATGGCATGAAAAGAAGGTGTTTCCTCTTGTCAAAAGAAACAGGAACTATTCTGTGCAGTAGCTCAAGGCATAGGTGTAAAAGAACAGTTGGTTCAGTAGAGCTTAAGTACTTAATTGTGACTAATGCTAGGCAGCAACATTTGCAGAAGGCTTGCATGTAAATGAACTTTACATCAGAATTATATCCCCTGTGGCCCAGTATTGTGAATGGGGTGAGGTTCTTGACATCTCACACCTCCTGCTATGTCAGTGTGATTCAGGTGTTGAAACCAGTATATTGTTAGCAGTGTGACATGATGCAAAGGTATTGGTGGGCTTTGATGTGTGCAGAAATATTAGTGAAGAAGGCAGAACTTTTAACAAGTGAGAAAACAAACTGTAAAATGTTTGCATTTTGTAGGGAGAGATCTCTATAGGTTTGGTATGAGCAAGGTTTCCTTTTTCATGCAGTTGGGATACGGAAGCCCAGGATGAAGATGATAATGGGAGGCATAATGTATGCAACCATTAAAGAGGAATGGAAATAGGCAGGGTGCTAATAATAGGCCTGAAGGTAGTCTGTGGGTGTAATAATGTAATGAGATAAGACTCGAGTATTTTAGTATAGAGAGAAATGGAAAAAGAGAGAGAGAGAGAAAGAGAGAAAGAGAGAAGGGAGTCACCAGTATAGAGAAAGTAATAACAGCAACATATGAGTCCCTCATGAGATGAGCTACACTACACAGTAACCTGTGTTAGAGGCAACAGTTTTTGAAAGTCATGTTCAGGTAATGCTATGTACAAAATATAGTTTGTACCAAATGACACATGAGGAGATCCTAAGGTTCCTTTGTAAGTCTACTCTGAAAGAAAGGAAATACAGACATAATATGATAAACATTAAACAGAAGTAATCCTAAAGGGTAATATAAGATCTGGAATGGCGTAACTTTCAGAGAAAAAACAAAAAAAACTTGTTTAAAAACAGGGCATCATATTATATCACTGTCTTGGTAGGTGTCACGGTTCTATTTTCATCTAGGAAAGCTGGACCTAGAGTTACAAAAGCTTCACACCAGTGCAGAAAGAGATGGTGTTGTCCAAATACTGACTATGCTGTGCTGATGGAACAATCGATTTATTAATGACAGCCATGTACAAATACAGTACAGGTAGGGTTCCGACTGCGTACAAGAAGTATATCATAAGTATCTGCTTATAGATTCTGCATAGTTTGAAACAACAGCCAGGAGTAGCCTAGATTATTGAAGACAACTGATCATTTTACCAGCTAGGTTCAGTAGACAGCATTGTGCACTACAATGTATACCAGTAGGACTATAGTGCTTCCCTGTCAATAACCACCCAAATCTCATTACTCATATAACTATAGCAATCTCTGCAGTCTAATAAATCCAAAGTGATCACCCCAACTACAGTGCCTGTACAAGTATCATGTGACCTACTTATGTAGTTTGAAGCTTTCATTATACCTCATGCAGGCTGTCTGTACTCTTCAAATCCAACAGTTAATGAAGGGAGCCAGGAAACAGAATAGCCTTTCACTCAACATTCTGGCCATTATACAGGTCTGAATGAGTATACACTGTTAATATTGCCTATTGGGGGCTCTAGACACCAAAAAAATGCTATATCTGTGCACTGTGGAGGAGATGATTACATTGGTGAATGGAGTATTTTACAATGGACAGCTGTTCTGAGCAGTAAATATTCATGTTCTTACACCATGTCAGTGCTCATGTAAGTTGTTCCCTGTTGACATGCAAATTGTGCAGCATGTTCTTTCACTGCATGGCATAGTAGATTACTGTAGGATCATTACACCTCAGTGCATGGCACAGTAGATTACTGTATGATCATTACACCTCAGTGCATGACACAGTAGATTACTGTATGATCATTACACCTCAGTGCATGGCACAGTAGATTACTATATGATCATTACACCTCAGTGCATGGCATAGTAGATTACTACATGATCATTACACCTCAGTGCATGGCACAGCAGGTTACTACATGATCATTACACCTCAGTGCATGGCACAGCAGGTTACTGCATGATCATTACACCTCAGTGCATTGCACAGCAGGTTACTACATGATCATTGCACTTCACTGCATGGCACAGCAGGTTAATACATGATCATTACACCTCAGTGCATGGCACAGCAGGTTACTACATGATCATTACACCTCACTGCATGGCATAGCAGGTTACTATATCATCATGAAGCTTCACACCTCAACATAAGTAGAATAATTTCCCAGTGCAGGCAGATGTTTTTGAGTCTCCTGGGTTTGATATCTCTAAACAATTTCTTCTTGCTGGTTGTAATACACAACACTAAACAGTCATCCTTCAAATTTCAGAAGCACTTCATCTCAAATAAATATGTGGATAGTACACAACTTGCATAAAGAATTGAAAATAACCATTTATATGAACAAATAATATTCAGGAAAAAAATATCTACAGCTGTACAGACAATATACTTTGTCCTTACTAAATCTGTTTTGTAAGACCAGAACATAATTTTAAGCCTTTACAGGGAGTATAACATAGCCTAAACTCTATCTCCAACTTGATCCTACCAAAATGGATATTGTCGTAAATTGTGTAACCCTTCTTGAATGAATAGTCATGTAAACTCTCCAAACAGGACTTTCTTTGGCCTCACTTTGAATTTTATAAGATGCCTTTCTGTCTCCAAAATTACTGTTCAAGGGGGGAGGAGGAAAGTTTCAACACATTGTTACCAAAATAAGACATCATGTGACTTAACGTTAGCACCACCACGCAGCAGTGCACATTTGTAGAGCAATGTTTAGTTTCACTTTTAAACACATTTTCACATTACCAAATGCAATTATATATGGTTCTACGTATCTTTTACATATTGCATTTATTGAAAAGACAAGTACATTGCAACTTTTATTTATCTTTTAAACAATTATTTACATACATTTTAATTCCATACGGCTCTAATATGGTTCTCTTTTCATGCATTTTCCTTTTGATATAAACAAGCACAACAAAACTTTTAAGTCTAGGGTGAGAGAGAAAAGTATAGTACAGCGAGCTATGAGATTGAGGACAACTAACAAGCAGGCTGGTAGAGCTTGGATTGTCAAGCAGTCATCTGTGTCTTCACTGCTGTGACTAAAGATTAAAGCACTAACTTGCTTAGTAAAGTTTTTGGTTATTTGAGTCAGTGCAATTACTAATGCAGGAGAGTATTTATGCCTGCATTAAGTGTGCTCTACATTGATGGCAGTATAAAGAGCAAACCGCACAGAATAACTGGCAAACAGCAAATGATGGTCTAAGTACATAGTGATCTCCTCAACACCCACACCCAACGTCAGAAGATCGTATGCCCTCTAGAAGGATAGGTGCTCCTTTAAATCAGCCACATTGATTAAAGATTGGGGTGTCAAGGGGAGTAAAAATGTAATTAGGAAAGTCAATGTAAGTTATTGGTGTTAGAGAAAAAAGTTCTCTAGCAATACTGAAGTTTCTAAACTGTGGTGGTCTAGTTTGCAGCATGCTGTTTAATATATATAATTAACTGGTTCTAACAGTAAACAGATCTGCACTGGTAAACTAAAACATTTGTTTGCTTATTGTTGAAATAACAGTGCTGTCCAAATACATGTAATCTCCATAAAGGTAATCCAGAGTATCTGACATATATACTAAAGCAAAATGAGGTAATGACCAACAGTCAGTAATTTCTGGAAAGATCTTTTTGGGTTGCCAAACCCCAAGTACCAGTATGACTCAGTCATAATCCATTTGGGTGTAAACAACCTGAAATGTACCCCCCTAGACTATACAAACAGAAACAAGATGGAGCTCTTGGACTATGTTTGTCAGGGTGGGCCTCCTTTACATGATCAACTTTTTAAAACATCAAAATTTATATGATTGGTTTTAAAAAGTTGATCATATAAACTACATCTGTCCCAGGGCAGTATAAACCTAGCACTGAACAGCATTCTACCTTCTCCAAAGATGATATCACAAATATGAACAAAAAATATTGAATTTAATAATTAGCTTAAGTTTTGGTGTCATTCAAAGGGGTACAATATTTTTCAGCCTGAGAGAATATGGTTGACAGACCACATTGCTTTGCCAGAGATGGTCTGTATTTGTTTCCTTTATGCTTTCAAATACTGTTGAATCCTTGTCCACCCCCATATTGCCTTTTGTAGGCATTGCCAACCAGATAAACCTTCCAACATGGCAAAACCAACTTCTGCTCAATGCCAGGAGTCTAGACAAGAAAGTCCCCTTCCTGGAAGCTCTCCTCAACATGGAGAATGTAGACATCTATGCAGCTACTGAGACATTGTTTAAACCCACAGAGAGCATCCAGGCAGTGCAGGGCTATAATGTTTTCTACACATTTAGACAAACTACTTCACAGGAAGGGACAAAAGATGGAGATCTCTCAAGTTACATTAAAAACAAACACACCTCAAAGCTGGTCAAAAAGTATGACTCACTTGAGCTTCTCTATGTCCAAATTACCCTAGACAAAGTTCCATTCTATATCCTTGCAAGCTATAGGTCTCCCTCTATGACCCGGGAAACCCATAGCATATACTTAAACTTATCTGTGACACTGCCCATTCAACGCAGCACCATATTCAGGGACAACATTAACTACCCCACTATAAACAGTGGATTATTCACTACACCAAACATGCAGGTCTAGATATTCCCGGACCTTGAAAACCCAAACACCCTGAAGAAGTTAGTGCGTATAGCTCTCAACCTCTTAGAGAAAGAAGTCTGGACAAAGCCATAAATAATGGAGAGACAAAGTCTCAAAAATAGGGACAATTTTTAAATATTGCTCTTACAAACTTAGAAAGTTGATAGAATTGCATTAGCATGAATTTTCTGAAGGGTATGAAGTCTGAATCTCAAATGTCTGTCATTATTTTTCTGACTTCAGCCCTCAAAGATTTGGCAATGTTTTCCCAGAAAACCGCACTTTTATGAGTAACAGGTCAAAAATATGACACACAAATCTGGACATTCTGTGAAAATCTGTACAGTTGAGAGGTATGCCGTACACCCACTAGGGGTGCCAACATCCTTGACCTGATCCTCACAAATATGGAAGAACGTTGCACTCCTTCCAGAGTAATGTCCTTACTGATTAAAAAGCAGCTTCCTTTGAAATAAAAATAAAACTTGAGACTCCAGTTAACCCTGGAACATTTAGGAATTATTCTAAAGCAAACTTTCAAATATTAAGTGATACCGTAGCAAAACTTCAAGTTCCCCAAGCCTTAGAACAGCACTGCCCAGGAAAAATGATTCACAAAAACCCTGTGCAATCATGTTAATGGCAATATAGAGACAGCAGTACCTACCTGGAATAAGCACAGGACAATCTCGAAAAATAAGTCACCATTGTAAAATCCCAACATCAATGGGTTGTATAACAAAAGGAAGAAAATCATAGCAAAAATTAGGAAATACAATGCCCAGAAAGGTAAAACCTCCCTCATCAATCTAAACAAGTAACTCAACTGGCTTATCAAGTCTACTAAAGCCAAATTTGAGGTAAAAATAGTCTCCCAGGCCAAGGACAATTACATGGTATTCATCAGCTATGTCTGCAAACTCAGATATAATACACAACAATGTGCCAAACTAAATGTAAAAGGAGCCTTATGTACTGAGCCAGACGATATACCAAATCTACAGGCTTAGAAATGTGATTCCATTTTTACCTACCCTCCCCCCAGGCATCCTTCAGGAAATATCTTCAACCATAACTTCCCCAGCTATTATTATAGTCCTCAATGCACTCTCCAGGACCAAGAATACTGCATTGTTGGACCCCAATAATATCCCAGGGTGCCTCCTTAATAGCATAGAGCATGATTTATCAAGACCACTAGAACCGCTATTTAACTATAACTTCCAGTGAGGCTTCATGCCAAGTAAATGGGGGACTGCAACTGTCATTCCTCTGCACAACAGTGGGCCCTCTATGGATCCAGGAAACTACAGAAACATAAGTCCAACTAGTCTCATATGCAAAGCCATGGAAAGAATTATCAGGGAAATGATAAATAATGACATAGGAAACCTACAGACACTGAATCCAACCAAGATTGCTTTCATCAAAGGTAAGTCATGCTTACTCAACCTGGTAGCCTTCTTCAAGAAGGTAACCAAACCAATGAAAGAGGGCAAAACAGTGCATACTGCCTACCTTGATCTGGCCAAAACATTTGGCACAATACACCACTCGAACATTGTAGAGAAACTCACACAATTAGGTATAAACCCCTATGTCACCTGGCATTTGACCACCATGTATCTACAATAATAAGGAAATCATTCTATGTTGCACAACTCATAAGAAAGGGTATGACATCTAGGTCCAAGGATGTCATTGTTCCTTGTACTCAGCCCTCATCAGACCAATCAGTGAGTGCAAAGGCTCCTTTAGTATGTACATATGCAACAACTGGACAGGCCTCAAAGGTTCCTCACAAAAATAATACAGGCTGTAAACAACATGTCCTTTGCAGGCTGCCTCAAAGTCCTATCTCTGTACTCGGTTTCCTACAGATTGCTGAAAGGTGTTCTATGCCTGGCCTACAAAGTAACTTCTGATCCCACTCTGATGGACCTGTTGCACATCTGTAAAACAAATTGCATCAGAATTACCTGATCTTGAGACTTAAATCTTATCTGCAACCATAGGACATGTTGGAGAAACAAGTATGATCTCACAGACTACTCATTCTATGGAAAAGTTTTCCCATCCATGTGAAGGAAAGTTCTTTCCTAACCCAGTTAAAGTGTAACTTGAACCAGTGGATGGGGAATCAGAAATCTACCCCTGGTCTGACCCCTATGTCTCTACTAGACAAAGGCAGCCTATAAATACTTGACCACCCATGTCCAAGCCTACATATACCCTTTAAAATAACCCTAGGGCATCAAAACATGTCAGATACATTTGGGGAGCATGGCTAGGCTTAAAAAGGCACCCTGGATTGCCAGCTGGCTTACTGACAGAACCCACACTGTAAAAGTAGCCGACTCAAAATCCAGCTCCAGACAAGTGACAAGTGAAGTACCTCAGAGTTCAGTCCTGGGACCGCTCTTGTTTGGCATCTACTTCTCTGAAGTACAGGCCAGTACTAAGGGATGCTGACTAACAAACTTTGCAGATGACTGCAAACTGGGAGCCATTATTGAATCCCCAAATGATGTGGATATTCTACAATACGGCCTTACAGAAACAGATGCTTGGTGCCAGAGCCATGGGCTCAAGCTCAATGCCAAGAAATGTATAGTTATCCCCTTTGGGAAAAAACATGTACCCATGAATTACCACATAAGTGGCAGTACACTAAACACCGAAAGTGTGATAAGGGACTTAGGGACACAGGTGGACAGTGGTCTCACCTTCGATAACCACATAGCCACAACAGTCAGGAAATCCTGCTATGTGGCACACCTCATCACTAAGGGCTTATCATCCAGAAAAAAGGTGGCCATTGTCCCACTGTTCTCATCCCTCATTAGACCCATTATAGAGTACAACGCCCCATTTGGTATGTATTCTCAAGACATCTGCAACAACTGAAAAGGCCACAGAAATACCTCACTAAAAGAATTACAGGCCTAAAGCAGATGCCCTATGCTGTCCATCTAAAAAAGTCCAGCTATACTCTGTCGCATATCACCTACTCAGTGGTGATCTCTGCTTAACATACAAGGCCATGTCAAACCCAGTGCTGTTGGACATGCTACACTTAAAGAAATCCCAATCCCACAGAGCTTCATGCTCCAGGGATCTAAACCTGGTCATCACAATGAACAAAACATGCTGGAGGGATAGATTCCTGACCCAGAGACTCCCTATACTCTGGAATAGACTGCCCATACATGTCAAGCTGGGCGTCTATCTGGCCCTCTTCAAAAGGAACCTTGACGATTGGATGGGAGATAAGAAATTCACCCCAGGGATCACTTCAATCGCCCTGCTAGACAGGGGACCAGGGAAGTAAATATTCTGGGAAGAAATAGCCAGGGAATTGTTATGGCTAGGCTTATATAGTCCCTAGGACCGATAGCCTAGTACCAACCTATGAACCTATGAACCTATGAAATAGTAACACACTGAAGCGTCCTTAACATCTTGCTATAATATTCAAACTATCTACATTCTCTTTCTTTTATTCAAGTGACTTCTGTTTACAGTTAACCTATAAAAATGCATTCATTGTGGAAGAAAGGAAATGCAAAAGCACTACACACACAAAAAGATTTACAACATACAGGAATGCATTTTAAATATTGCAAAAACTCTCTGTTTTGAAGAACATTCCAAGAAAATGTAGAAAAAATGGACCAGTGATGTATATGTTGAGGAAACTATTGGACTACGTGCAGATTACAATGCAATCTGTTGGGCAGGCATTAGACCGCCCTTTCATAACATTATGAGGATTCCTAAATGTCTAAATCACTGCACTCAGGAGGTAAGGAGGGCAAGGGTTACTACAAGATATGACTGCTTTCTGTGAGGTTGCACAGTGCCAGGCTAGCAGGCAGCAGTGAATATGGGTGTGTGTGCCCAGTTACTTACTGTAAAGGCAGTGGATGCTGTAAGACATGTCTGACATTTCAGACTAACTTGGAACCATTCACAATGTGGATAATATCATGCTAGTATGAATCGGCAGGGAAAATATAGTGTGTTTGTTTTCCCTAATACTTTCAGCCTGTCAAAACTAATGATACTCTGCAGCTGTGACAATATATTTATTTTACTGAAGATCTTTCGTATCTGGATTGCGAACAGGAAAGCTTACACATGTCAAAGGCATTTGTTACTTGAGGAACTTCTAGTTCACACATGCTAATGGAATTCCAGGTAGTGAGTAGAAACACTATAGATATAGTTGTTTAAATGCATGAAGTGCAAAGTGGACTGTGTGCAGGTCATCGTAAACATCTTGCTATCATATAACCTAAATATGTACATCATAATTCATTATCAGAAAAGTTATGCAGTATGGTCCTTTTATTTTATATAATGCTGCTTGCCATTTACATAACAACCATGCATCACCTGCATGGAACATGATATTTTCACCTCTACAAAAATAGATGTTCACATTCTTCTGTTATTAAAAACAGTTGCAGTACTTTCTTGACATGTACAAAGGATTGGATGATTCTTTTATAGTAGCTTTTGACTGTGATGACTTGCCATAATAGTCACAAACAACAAGTTGACTTATGCAAACTCTGTAGTGAAAGATCAAAGCAATAACTTATCTCAGTAACACACCTTGTGATCATCTGCCATAGAGTGCTTTTGGATGATGACACTGACAGCTTGCCATTGGTCACGCTGAAGATCAATCATGACTTCTAACTACTAAAAACTAGTGATGGAGTGGGAGAGACTGCAGATATACAGCAATGCTTAGAGAAAGAACCCTGCAGTTTGTGACTGTACTGTGCATAAAGCACCCCTGCAATAACAGTGCCCCATTGTGCCCGGCATTATAACTGACAGCAAGTGACTTTAACGCAGAATCAAAGTGCAGATATATTGAATAAAAATAATGCAGAAACTAAGACTGATGAAGGCTGCTCACTTTATACTGTTGATCTTCATTTACATTGAAATGAAAAATTCTACAAAAAAACAGCAATTCCAACAACCTTTTTTTTTCACAGAATGCCAGGGTTCAGTATAATCATCTAACTGATATGCCTTCATGGATAAACAAGTTTTAATTTTTTGTGTGTTAAACATCCCATGTGGAAACTAATTTATGGCTTGCTGTAAAATGTAAGAATTCATTTTTTTCCCCTCCATACAGCTTATTGAAATTGATCATAGTTAATTGACAAAACATTTATCAGTCTATATAAAAGGAAGAAATGTATTAGAAAAAATGCATAAGCATATTATACAAATATTAGAAATTTCCAAGAATATTAAGAAGCAGTTTTAATAGTTAACTGCTTAAAAATATTAGTTAATGTATGTGAGTACAGATGATACATGGACATTGCCAATGATGATGGGTCAGTTTCCTTTATCCCCTTGTTACACTAAAAATGGTTGCACAGACTTATTTATTAAGCATTTCTCATTTTGATGGAATTTGCTCTCTCATTATATTTGGTTTTAATTAAATTTTTTATGTATAGCTCAAAGGGCCTCATCACAGGGGCAATGCATGCTTTTAAATTGGCATTTATCTATCGCTTTGAGTTATCTGAAAATGCTAAGCATTCTTTGCAATAGATTAATTTATACAAAAAAAAATTTGAACATTTGGGGTGTAGAGGAATGCCTCTGTTATGGTAGAATCACACTGTTATGTTATGGATATTACTACATAAATAAAATGTTCACTAATCACTAAAGAATAAATCTGCAGATATGAACAGTGTTGGCTGGCAAAAGGTAAAAGAGTCACCACACCAGTGACATGAATGGTGCACACAGAAATGTAACACAATGCAAAATGTAGCAAAGCTGCAGAAACTGAAAAGTGCTATGGAATGCAGAAAAGTGTTGAGTAAAGCTATGAAGTGTTGCAATAATGCGCAAATCAAAGCAAATGTTAACACCAAAAATTTCTACTTTGTTACAATAACATTGCACCATACCGTGCAGAATATTAGTTAATATCCATGGGGAGGGTACTAGACTCTCCTTGTGAAGTTTACAAAGTAACACATGCAATGTTTGTAGTGAGAAGATGCACAATGAAAAGAGGGGGTAAATAAAGCAAAAATAGCTATGGATACAGGGAAGACTGGGAACGTTGAGGAGTGGACATGAGAGGAGATACGAAGAAAGATACTTTTTGTTGAAGTGAATTATTTATTATTTATTGTCATTTGCTTACAACTGGGCATACAGTGTACCCATTTTTGGCACACACCCAAGAAGAAAATCTCCAAGTTACATCACAAAAAGCAATCTATAAATATTATACATTACAAAATTATTGCAAAAACTATTTTACATTGCAAACTCATATAGGCATGTTACATTAAATGCAATACAGGAATAAAACATTTTTGTTTATAAATCTCCTCTTTGCAACATTGAACACTCAAAGCTTATGTAATAAAATACTTAGCTTCCATGCCTGCCTCCTCCACAACCACCCTGACATCCTCTCTATCACCAAAACATGGCCAAAACCTCATATCAAAGACCCCACAATTGCCCCTCCTAACTATAACATCATAAGACATGACAGAACCCATAAGAAAGGAGGTGGAGTAGCCCTACTGCTCTCTTCCTCCCTATCCATAACTCCATATACTAAACCTGTCCCCCTTGGCACTGCTGAGCTAACCCTGGCCCTTCTAAATTTAAATAAACAGAAAAAAATATATATTTCTTCTCTATACATCCCTCCTGGTGACAATATCCCTATTCTCAAGGAAATCCTCTCCTGGTTCTCAGCTAATATAAGCAATGAAACTATAATTCTAGTTGACATTAATATTAATGGGGCCACCATTCAATCCCCCACTACCTCACACAACTTAAACCCCTATGTTAATATTAATTGGGCCACCATTCTATCCCCCACTACTGCACACAACTTAAACCTCTATAACTTTACCAATTTAATCAATTCACCTATCACCTACTAGACCCTCTAAAAGCAGCTGTTCTGGAAGCATCCTGGACTGGATACTAGTCTCTCACCCCCTTCTATCTCTCATAAAGGTACCCTTCCTGACTCCCTTAGTGATCACCTCCCTGCCTTTGCTCATCACTCACCTACCTCTTTACATCTGTCTCATAACTATATTTCTACTTGCTCTCTTAAAAACTTCAACCCTCAATCCCTCTCTGACTCACTAAAATATACTAACTGGACCCCTCTAAAATGTCTCCCCTTGGATGATGCTGTTATTTACTTCAATACTAATTTCATGAACTTATTAAATAGCTTTGCTCCCATCAAAACTAAAATAGTCAGATACAATACAGCCCCCTGGATAACCAAAGAAACTATGACCCTCATGCACCTCTGGGACAAAGCATGGAAAAATTACCAAAAACAGAAATCCTCCTCCTCCCTGACTAACTATAAGCAACTTCGCAATAAAGTCAAACAACACATAACCTCTGACCATAAATCATATTACTCCTTACTTCAAAACAACCACAAAACTAACCCTAAAAAGTTCTGGAATAGCATCACTACCCTCCTCCATCCCGGTAAAAAAGTAAACCCCTGCCCTGATCCAAACACCTCAGACCTCTCCTTAGCTACCCAATTTAACTCCTTCTTCATTAACTCTATTGCTAAACTTACTACATCTTTTACAAATAGTATACCTAACCCACACTCACCTAACTCCCCCAACACACCCTCCTCAAGCAACAAAATCTCTCAACTCCATCTCTTTACTCTCAAACCTGTTTCTATCTCTACTATAAAAAAAACTCCTACTCAATTTGAAGCCAGGTTTAAATGCCCCTGATGACTTTCCATCTAACTTCTTTAAGCTAACTGCCATCAACATAGCCTTTCCCATCACCATCCTAATAAACTGGTCAATCCAAGAATCTTATGTACCAATACTCTGGAAGAAAGCCTTTATCATCGCCCTTCATAAAGGAGGAAACAATACTGATATCTTCAACTTCTGACCAATTGCCATTCTCTCCCCAGTCTCCAAAATCTTAGAAAAATGCATTCACCTACAACTACTTCCCTAACTGCTTGATAACCATCTGCTTACCCCCACACAACACGGCTTCAGGCCAGGACACAGCACTACCACTGTTCTCCTCTCCTTCCTCGAAACTGCCAACTTCACACACGACTCCGGCCATATTGTTTCTACCATCCTGCTTGACCTATCCAAGGCCTTTGATACAATTTCATACAAACTCCTCTTGCCTAAACGCTCTCATCTTAACCTATCCACCTCCTCTATCAATTTGTTCTCCACTTACCTTTCTAATAGGCAGCAATCAGTCAAGTGGAAAAACTGTACTTCCCCATTCCTTAACACTCTCACAGCAGTACCACAGGGTTCCATATTAGGCCCTCTACTATTTAATATAGTTATAAATGATTTCCACCAGTGTATTCCTAATGCCAAGCTTTCCAATATGCAGATGACTCTATGATAATCTGCTCCTTTGAATCCCTCCCCATGCTACCGAAACTAAGCCAAGAAGCCTTCCTAGCAACCGAGAACTGGATGTTTAATAACCACTTAGCAGTGAATGCTTCTAAGTCCAAACTCTTGATACTCACCCCCCTCAAGGTATATTAGTATTTACAAGAACTCTTTCTCCATAACTAGCCAAAACAACACCTTTATAGAAACCGTACCCCATGCAAAGCTACTAGGTGTCACTACTGACGAACAACTTAAGTTTGACATTCATCTTCAAACAAATATAAAGAAAACACATCAAAAACTAGGCTTGCTCCACTACCATAACCACTACCTTACTCGTTTTACCAAACATGTCCTTTCTACCACCTACCTTATCGCCTCCCTTTTATATGGTGCCCCCCTCCTTATAAATCTCCAATCCAGTCTAACGTCAAAACTAGCTTCCTGCTACAACAAAATCTCAAAATGTGCCACTGGTGCTAAATCCTCCACTCACCATTGTAATGCTCTTCAAAAATTAAACTGGCTTGAACTACCCCACCATCTCTCCTTCATCCAACTTTCTTATGCACATAAACTTATCTTTAGACTTTCTGTCTGCCAATCCTTTAACTCCTCCCTCAAACTGCACCAGCTTGATAGACTACTCAGGTCAAACAATCAAACCTACTCAAAGTATACAAGCCTGCTCGTACTCCAGGCAAATTCCTTTTATCCTTCTCTCTATCCTGACTCTGAAATGCCCTCCCTCCTCAAATTCGTACCACCAACAACCATTCCGCCTTCAAAACTTTGCTCCACTCTAACCTGTCATCCTTCTGGGAGTGCTCCTGCTCCCATTCCACCTGACTCTCCTCTATTTCACCAGATCCTACCAACCTCTCTTCTCTAATTCTCATAACTCAGACTCCTCTCCACTACTTTTCACACCCTCTCTACCTCTCCTCTAATTTTCATAACTCAGCTCCTCACTGTCCAGCTTCCTACCTGATCTCCTCCTACACCCTTGCTCCTCCCTACATTCTAATATATCAACACCCACACTCCTCCTATTAGCCCTGTATTATCCTCCTTCTTTGATTCTTACTACTGTTGTGAATTTACTTCGGAAATCACTATTGTAGACCATGTAAACATACATATATATATATATATATATATATAATGTGTGTGTATACACATAGCATTTTCTTTTTTTTAAATCTGTTGTTAGGATGCCTTTTACTACTATGTATACTACAAATGTCTTTTGTTATACTTTGTAACATTTTGCTGTTTTTTTGTCTTATTATTTTATTAATTTGTTTAACTTTCTTGGAGCTTTTCTCCCCAGGAATCCATTGAAAAGAGGTTCCTTCAGCCCAATGGACTATCCGGGAAAACAAACCATAAATAAAAATAAAATAAATAAATTATACGCCCCCACCATTTAATTTTAGAAAGTTAAGTGCTAGAAGGGAAGGCAGGGAACCAATATAATTAGAAGAATGGTGAAAACCAAAGGAAATGAAGCTGACTATCAACAGACATGGACACAGAAAATATAGCAGATGTGCATGGTGGGAACAGTTATAAAACAGTATTTCAATAAGTAGGAATGTACTCATATAAGAAGTACAACAAATGTCTAGGAGAAGGTCTGCAAACTATGCCAAGCTCAGAATAAAAACAAAAGTAAGGAATTATCCCCATGCCATACATGTCCAAGAAGTAAGTGTGTGTGTGTGTGTGTGTGTGTGTGTGTGTGTGTGTGTGTGTGTGTGTGTGTGTGTGTGTGTGTGTGTGTGTGTGTGTGTGTGTGTGTGTGTGTGTGTGTGTGTGTGTGTGTGTGTGTGTGTGTGAGTGCATGTGCGTGTGCGTGTGTGTGCATGTGTGCATGTGCGTGTGTGTGTGTGTGTGTGTGTGTGTGTGTGTGTGTGTGTGTGTGTGTGTCTGTGTCTGTGTAGATCACAACAGTATGTACACCTATGTGATGATTGTCTCAGATTACTAAGACATTCAAACCAAAGAGTAAAAAGGTCTCACAGACAAACTATTCAGTAAAAACTGCATGAAAGATCCAGCCAAGCAGCAGTTTTCACTTTGTAATATCTTAAACCTCCTATAGTGGTAGCCCATGGGATATATATATGCAAATGACGCCTTAAGGACATACCAGTGTTTCAGCTACATGGCTTCTGAATGCTCATGACTTTTTATTTTTTTTACTTTTCAAGTCTTCCTGGGAGCATTCAGGGTAATAAAGCCAAACCACACTAGCTGTAGACAGCCATGTTTCAGCCTTTTTGCAAAGACATGAGGCATGTGCCAACAAGAGGAATGTATATTGCAACAATGTCAAATGAAACACTATGTTCAAAGCATGTGTCAGGATTATTACCAATGTTGTATGCCATAACGTAGATGTTTTTCAACAGCCCTGAACAAACAGACACACACAACTGTCTCAGTGAATGGAAAATTGTGGAACGTAGGCAGAGCCATCAACACAGATACATGAAAAGTTAATCATCACCAGTGTACTAAAATAATAGATATTGGTTTACCACAAGGCAGTAGCTAATGCTAAATGTAATGTCAACATGTACAGTGACCAAAGAATGTAAGTAGCAAGCTGCAATCGTAATAAACAGCAAACAAAGCCACCCAAACAGAAGAATTCATGCACTTACTTTGCAGATAGCATGTACTGTGCACAAAACAGAAATGTGCATAAACAGAATGCTCCCACCTTTGAAGCATGTATTTTAATGACCAGAGATATGAGATAGCAAAAAGGCCAGACAGCTATATGTTTACTCATTATAGACAGAAATGGTGATGCAGTTTTCACTTAAGTAGGTGTGAACCAATGATAGCAAATATGGTCAGCTATACAAGTCCATATGTGCCATGGATATATAGTGCACGTGAAAAGGTATTTCAGCAGGGTCGAATACGACAGCAGCACAGACACATGACAGCCCCAAATGCATAGCCCATTTTGGAAAGAATGATGCATACACCAATATGTTACAATGGCAGAGCAATGTCATGCACTTGACAGTGTGTCATGTGTTCCATCACAGATGTATTTGGCAAGAGTGTCATAGCTGACATGCTGATGTCTCATAATAAACTCAATGTAACAGGTATGAATCACATTTGAAGGGTTATGAATGACATAAATTACCATATATGGCAAAAATGATGACGAGGGCACCAGAAGGACTACATACATAGGCATGTTGTTGTACATAAATAAACACACATGCGCAAACTCGCATATGAATGCAAACACACACACACACACACACACACACACACTTATACACACCTATATATGGGTACAGATGTTTAGGTTGAAAGTGTATTTTGTTGACATCTGTTTAGTCAAATTTCTTTTGGTTGACTAAACAGATGGTCGTCAGGTGTGTGAGACTGTACAGTTCTCAGTGTTTGTGAATATTCTCTTTCCCCGATTTTGTGCAGTCTCAGAGTTAGTATATTCTGCACAAAATTAGGGAAAGGGAATATTCCCAAACCCTGAGGACTGTATGATTTTGCCCACCTGACAACCATTTGTTTAGTCAACATAAATAAATATGATTAAACAGATTTCAATGAAATACACTTTTGATGTAAACATCTGCAACACACACACACACACACACACACACACACACACACACACATGCACACACACACACACACACACACACACATATATATATATATATATATATATATATATATATATATATATATATAGGGTCTACTTTAGTTTAGCGAACGATCAGATGATCAAACGCTGTTACTTCGAACATTAAATGTTGAACCAGCAAAATAGCAAATGGCCGGAACAGCAAATTTTTTTTCCCAGGGAAAGAAATCGCTGGGCCGGCCATCTGGGTTGTGCCATTTCCTCCACTGTAGTGCTATCTCGGAGTTGGTATATTTAAGTAGAGGGGGTGTGGGAGGCACAGCCCCCCATATGAAGGGGTGTGGGATGTGAAGCCCCCAACTTCATTTAGTGTTTAGTGTTTTTTTTATTTTTTTGGGGAACAGCGATTTTTTCTCTGGGAAAAAAGTTGCTCTTCTGGTTTTTCGCTGCTTAGCGTTTTCAAGATTTAGGGGTCGATATGACAACGTTCAATCATCTGATCGTTTGTTGTTATAATATAGACCTTATATATATATATATATATATATATATATATATATATATATATATATATATATATATATAGGGCTACTTCAGATGATCGACCACCACATAACTGGTGTTCAAATAACTGAGACATAAATAACGAAACTACAGAAACCTAAATTGTGACTGTTTGCTAGGATAAGTAAACACTTGGCTGACATAGCCTTTTCTCCACTGTAGTGTGATCCCAGAGTTGGTATATTTAGTTGGGGGGGGGTGTAGCCCCGACCTAAGTGGGTTTTACTTACTTCATCTTGAGTTTCATTGACAGTTGGCCTTGTAGTTACTTACCCTGGTAAATTTCACCATTCAGGTTTCTGGTATGTCATTATTTTCATCTCAGTTATTTGAATGTCGGTTATGTGGTAGTTGATCATGTGAAGTAGACCTGTGTGCATGCTTAGAGTTATGTGAATTTTGACATTCGCGTTTTCAGTATGTAGTGGATGCTGTTTTACAAGTTGACAAATGCAAATGTTGACGTAACTTTAGATAATAATAGATATATAAAGCACTCACTGAATGACAATGTCAGCACTGCTGCAGTATTAATATCATCATGGCATGTATCTTGAATGGGAAAATGTTTCTCTCAAAATATCTGCAGAAATATGCCCCAAAGTACAGTCACTCACACACACACTCACACACACACACACACACACACACACACACACACACACACACACACACACACACACACACACACGTTAAATGATATCCATTATGTATTATTAATTATGACTGCTGCTCACACATTTCATGGTCACAACTTTTATGTTGAAATGAAGAACATGGTAAAGATTATTGAAGTAATAAACATGCTCAAGGCTGTATTGAGTGGAATAGGATAGGTTAAGTTAAATTATATTAGGTTAGGTACTTTATAAACATAGACTGGTGAGGACTTGTCCTGCAGGAGATCACATTAGACAGGTGTATAGATGCCCATAATAATGTGACCATAATGAACAAGTAATAATTCCCATCTCCAGAGGAACAATGGTCACTCGGGTCAAGTATCTCCTACAAGATCCACAAGGTGCCTTGTATGTTATCCTTAAATATAGGAAGGATATGGATGACAACAACCTTGACAACCTAGCTGACCAGTTCAGCTATCTTAGTAGGCAAAACAATGACAGGGGGGTAGTACAGCCACCAGCTCTGTTGAGCTCCCCTCCTGGACAACATCAGTGTTCGTGGAATCTTCTCATGAATAATCCTGTAGTCACTGATAGCTGTCATCTAGACATTGTTCATCTTCTTTAGGCAGTGTCTGGTGATGTTTATGTAATGGTATGATTAAAACAAGAGTAGACAAAAACACACATGATGCACCCCTGGACACATAGAATCTTCTACAGATGCAACCTAAATGGAGTCACTATGACCTACCTTGGTGAAGTCTGAGAATCTCCATACTCCCCTTCAGCATGTATTGCAGATCTGTCCATAGTCTTCTTCAGCTAAATAGGACAGGGCAAAAGCACTCATTATGCATGGCATACCTAAAACAACAGATACAAGTCGGCAAATAAATTCAAATGTAATAAAAACAGCTGAATAACCAAAGTACAATTTAGTACATCATAAAACATGACACAATGAAATTGGCAAAATTCTTTGAAGTATGTGTACACAATGAAGTCACCTACTAGTCATAGACTATACACTCAAATTGGTATTCTAACATACATCTGCAACTTTATCAATACATTCCATTCTTATTGGGTAAATAACCACCATTTTGTTGTTAGTTTATAGAAACCTTTGCACAATCTGTATGTATGGTGTGTGCACACATATTGCAGTGGTATGCCTATTATCAGTGTATGATATTAAAAAAAGGCTTGCATATCTGTGCACACTAACCACCTAGTGTGACAGTTGGACAAATCTCGCTGCTGTGCTCAACACAGTCTAAGCAATGATGTTCTCACATGATAACATCCTAATACCATGTTATGAATCTAATATCCACTCAGTACATTAGTATATATGTATGTACAGGAATCCAACGTTCAAGAGGTCAGTGTATATGTCCTTATCTCTACTGCATGTATATCAAGACTTGTGTTTCATTATAATAGAATGTTTCCAGTAAGAGAACTGCATTAGAATGCTTAGGGCTGTAATGGGACATTTAACAAACCTGTGAGCAGCCCCATCAACGGGTTATACATTTAACAATGAAAGCAGCCAGGCCGCCAGCTAGATGTGTGGCACAGTGGTGCAGTGGTTAACATTGTAGCTTCACAGCAAGAGGTTCCCTGGTTTGATTCTCAGGCAGTGGTGCCTTCTGTGTAGAGTCTGCATGTTCTCCCTGTGTTTATGTGAATTTACTCCAGATGCTCTGGTTTCCTCCCACATTCTGAAGGCATGCAGCAAGTGGATTGGACACTCTTAATTGGCCTTAGGTGTGAGCAAGTGTGTGGCATGGATGAACTTCTGTGGCAGGGCTAGCAACCCAGTGGCATAAACCTTGGATATAGATGACTGTCCCTGTTGAAGTGACCCCATCCCCATGTGCAAACATGGGAAAAGGGGTTGAGGATGAATGGATGGAGGCCACCAGCTCGATATATGTTACTGCATCCAACATGGATAGCGAGACAAAGGAATAATGCACAAGAGTCTTAAACATGGCCCTTCTGTGATGTTATATCATGTCCCATGTCTCATTCTGATAACAAGGAAATGACCACACATCACATACATTATGTGCATACTGCAGATGTCAAAGTACCAATTAAAGATGGCACATTGGTATTGCATGCATGTCTCATTCCCCAAAATAAAATATCTGCAACATAAGCAGGCAAGTAATGCATGTAAGCATGTGGCAATGCTAGTGCCTCTGACCACAGAACATACAACACATTATTAATATTTGATATATTGTTCAACTGCTATACAACCAAACATTTATCTGCCATGAACTATAGCATGCACTGTACAAATGACTCACTATGCGCCATGCACTGTAGCATGCACTGTACATATGACTCACTATGTACCATGAAATGTAGCATGCACTGTACATATGACTCACTATGTGCCATGAACTGTAGAATGCACTGTACATATGACATCAGTGGCAGCATGAAGTTGAGGCTGCCGGGCATGCCATGGATAGAGACCCCCCAACACCTCTCTGACACTGAAGAGTTCCTTGTTCTGTTAGATGACCATAATCATGACCACATGGTCCCTGGTGGAGGAAGAGAGGTTGAAAATGGCCTGTCTTCTATCAGGTACATGCACCACTGGTTTTGTTTGATGCAGTTTTATTTATGGCATGTCTACTTAATATGTAGTATAAAGACCAAGTGCATAACATGGATGTACAGGTGGTCCATAGCATCAGGTGGGGCACAGCATGCCCATGTAAAGGCTGATGGAGTGTCACATATGTGCACTGAGTAGCATGTACTTTTTTAGCATGTGATCATTACCTGGCTTTAACTCTTAGCTGTACATGTATTTTAGGTCCATTAACAGTGCAGGCTGATGTGCCTAGGGAGCAAGGTTCATCTTGCAAGTAATGGACTTTGTAGGCTTAACTGTTATTTAGTCATCATTTCAGTTCTGAGTGTTTTGAAGGCACATTATTCCAACTGCAGCTGTAGCGTCCACCTCTAGTGGCAACATATCTAAGAAAGCCACCACCACTACTCTCATTGTGGTAAAGGATGCAGCTGTAGCACCTGCACTATCTCATAGGAATGTGCCATATGGCCATAAATGACAAGATTCTGCACCATCTCATAGGAATGTGCCATATGGCCATAAATAACAAGTCTACTATTCAGGATGGGTTTCACCTCAGTAAATGTAATGTTAGATCCTCTCCTACCCAGGATGTTACATTACCTATAACCAGCCCATAGGATATTCCACTTCAAACATGTCATGTGGGTAAAGACATACTGCTCAAAATGACAAGGATGCATATTTCTCAACCTGCAGACATTGAAAATAGGTACACAAGTCCTTGAAAAGTAGTTACAGCCAGCCAAAACTCTGTACATATAATAAACATAACATTCTGTCTCAAAACCACAAGTAGATGTCTTTGCATGTAGATGAAAGCACTCAATCATGATTTTACTTGATGAAATAAATGTGTATTTTGAGGACCTGTGGTTGGTTTGGCTTGCTGGTTGTTTTTAGTTTATACAATTTGAATGCAAAATAGCACATAACTCTTCTCATTTGCAATAAGAATATGGGATACTACTAAAAGATGTTTAAAAAACAGAGAGTGAAAAAAATGATGAAAAATGCACACTATCAAAGAGACAGTGTAAAATCTGTAGACTGTAATGTACTGCATTGCAAAATCTTAACACACAAGGTTATTTTTGCTTCAGAAAATGAAAGATAAAAGATGTGTGTCCTCTTTCTGTAAATTGTTAGTGCTACTAATATTGTTAGTGCCACTAGTATGTGGGTCATGTAGTGCATTTTTTTTACACTGGACGGCTTTAAAAATCACTTTTAAGGAGTTTCGGAAAATTGTGTGAAGGGGTAAATCAAGCCTGCAAATAGGGGCATACCTTCAAAAATAGGTATATCATATGCAGGGATGTAAATCAGGCTGAAAAGAGGTACATTCCTCCAAAATCAATACAATTGAGAGACCTGCAGGGATGACACCTCTATACAACATGTCCCAGCTGTGACAGTTTCTTAGTATGTAGACGCTTTGGTGGGGTCAGCAGATGAACTGAAGGTATGGATGGACCAGGATGTTGATGAGAGACATGAGCTGCCTATACAGTTATGCATGATAATGCAGTCATATGAGCTCCTGATATAACAGTTATTATCCTTACATGCAGAGCAGAACGCATCCCTAAGTGACATGTCCCATGGAACATATCTTGATGCTATACAGAGGTAATATGTAGAGGGTTGCAGTCCATGGATGAGATGTCACAACAGAACACAAGCAGTTCATGGCGCTGATGGAAAGATTTGCTTTGATTACCGAATTTTAGTGTTGCTAATTAACAACCTTGTTGATTTCTGTCTAAGGCCTTTTTTGCAGTTCAAGTACACAAGGCACAGATAGGTGATGACAGCAGTGCCAGGTGACAGCATGGACAGTTTCTACTGCTGGTTTACAGGTACTCCTCCATGCAGACTGCTAGTCTGAATACTTCTAATGTTCAGTGGGAATGTCACGCCCACCATGCTATAGATGCGGTTCGCTAGAAGAATCTGCATCACACAGTTCTAAATCCCAAGTACAGCATGTCAGTCCTGGTCACAGGACATCACTGGCTAGTTGCTGTGACTGACCTCAATGTTACACGTGATTGTTTAGTAGCATCTGTTGGACAGTTTGCTTATTTGTACTGGGTATTTTCATTTACTATTGACATGTATATCTGTGTCTCAGCACATGATGGTTGTACACATTTATCACCCATCTCCTTAAGTTTTAAAATGATAGCTATGTCTGATGCTGTGGGTATTCAGGACATGTGCATAGTAACATGGACTTTGTGGAGAACATCATGGAAGCAATATATGCATGAACATCATGTCTATCTATGTGGCATGTACATACACAGCTTGTCATGGCAGAAAGGTCTCTACCAGACATTGCCATGTTGCTAATACTCATACATACCTGATGTGGTTGCATCTTATGTCCTGATTTCTCTCCTACAACACATTTTCCTCAGCATCATAGTCATTTTCCTATAAGTCACATGTTCTTGGGGCTCATAATGGTAGTATTCTTACACCTTCATCCAGCAGGCAGCCATGTTTACCCCCAACCAGCAGGTATCATGTTTACCCCCACCAGCAGGCCACCATGTTTATCTTATACTGTGCATGAAGTAGCCATCCAAGATATTTTATTCAGGTGGAAACTGCAATGAATGTGTGTGTATATACACATAGATGAGGCAAAGGAATTTGGCACCCTCAGCAGCACCTCCCACTGTTTTCTGCAGTTGCTTAATATTAAGTTATAAACTCTCATGGTTTCTTAAAGAATAGTTTGACAGTTTACAGGCTGTTAAGTAATTACAATTGTGATTACTTAGTGGATTGTCTACAGATCCTTCTATTTTTTAAGGTAGTTTAAAAACAAACAGGACTTAATAGACAGTCTACAATATATATATATATATATATATATATATATATATATATATATATATATATATATATATATAAAATGATTACAATTACAATAGCTGCTTGTAAACTCTCACTATTTTTAGCATCCGGAGCCTCCTACAAGTTGGCACCAAAAACCAGTTTCCTGTTTGCTTCACCCTTGTTATAGTACTGTATGCATATATGTGTGTGTGTGTGTGTGTGTGTGTGTGTGTGTGTGTGTGTGTGTGTGTGTGTGTGTGTGTGTGTGTGTGTGTGTGTGTGTGTGTGTGTGTGTGTGTGTGTGTGTGTGTGTGTGTGTGTGTGTGTGTGCACGTGTGTGTGTGTGTGCAGTTTGCTGTTCCAAGTACTCTTGCAAGACATACATAAAATTGTGAAACTGATTCAAGACTGCCTGCCATTCAGCTGCTGCTGCTGTTTCCAGGAATTTAATAGAGTTTCCAGACTCATAACACATGTTAGCCAAGAATTGGCTTATGATTACAGATGCCTCTGTCTAGAATATTCCTTCTGTGTCACCATATGGTAGTGGAATGTCCTGGGTGGCAGTGTATGTAATGACAGGGTCAGTTTGATTTGTAGTGCAATAGGGTTAATGTACAGGCTGAGTGTGTGATCATGCAGAGTGCACATGTCCTACAAGTTGCCTACACAAGCTCTTTGTCCTGATATGTATCTATACTCTCCTGGTCAGCCAGCTAGCAGGAGCCTTTGATATTTCTTAGGGCGGGTCATCACCATGCTGCTGGGTAAGGTTCAGGTTGCTGACACTCCTCTGCTATCAGCACATTTGCCACATGCCCATCTGCAGCTGTAAATGCAAGCATTCACCTACTATTGTTTGAGAGAGTTGTAAACTGCTCTTACGTACCAACAGATTTTACTTCAGCCTTTGAATATCTCATCTCAGTTTCTGTATTTGCATTGAATCATGCAAAGAAACAAACATTCTGCAAATACTTGCACACTTCTTCATTTACACGTTGAGTCTTCAAGTATTCTTTTGGAGGAAGAGTAACAAGGCTATCTCAACACAATGCAATACAAATTGTGTAAGTTGCTTCAGAAACTGTCCGTGTGTGTGTGTGTGTGTGTGTGTGTGTGTGTGTGTGTGTGTGTGTGTGTGTGTGTGTGTGTGTGTGTGTGTGTGTGTGTGTGTGTGTGTGTGTGTGTGTGTGTGTGTGTGTGTGTGTGTGTGTGTGTGTGTGTGTGTGTGTGTGTGTGTGTGTGTGTGTGTGTGTGTGTGTGTGTGTGTGTGTGTGTGTGTGTGTGTGTGCCCATGTACATAGATTGTGGGATTACAAAAGGTACAATTCTTCCCATTTGTGTAAAATTTGGAAGACTGTGATATAGCATGAAATATATTAATCATGTTTTGTTACACCAGGTAATGCAGTACAAAAAATAGTTAATGACTAAGTTATATACTAAACAAAAACTATATACTAAACAAAAAGGCAATATACTTTATACCACCATTAGTAGTCCCTAGATAGCAAGAAAAAATACACCTAAGTGGCAATTTTTATGATTACAAAGAGCTGTTAAATATGTAAATAATAATACAGCAGCAAACAGAGCTGACAGATTTGAACAATATTATAATGCATTACTGATGGTGAATGTTATGGATTTTTACTTTAAAAATTAATACTGAGGTACTATATAAAACAGTGGCAACAAGTATTAATAAGATTAGGTTTATAATTACATATGCAATTGCCATCAATACTGTGAGAATGATGTTAGAAAAACACTGATATTTTCTAAAGTTATATAAGCATTTGTTATGAATTACATCTGAAGGGCACTATAAGGCAACGTAAAATGTTAAAAGACATAATGGAATCTATTCAAAGCAGAGATAAAAATAAAAGCGGGGAAGATCTTAAGGGAATTTTTGCTTACAGATACTGATCAATGCAAGGAGGGTTCTCTCTTGTAGATAAGTCTAGAATTTCCATACACATAATTGATATTTCACAGCTGAACTACAAAAAATGCATTAGCTGTTCACACTGAAAGGGCAGGATCCCTTATTAACTTTTTTTCAGGACTTGCAGCAGCCTTATTTAGCATTTTATAGTATTTTGTTCTAAAATGTGAGGCAACATGGTAAGATAGACTGCCTTGCATGTACACCTCATCTTAAACACATTTTTCAGTATGTCAATATTCATTAACATTGTGTGCTGATTAGTTTAACTATCAGTTGTAAATACGTGGTGTACTATAAAAGCATCATCTAAATGTTCTGTTCTTTTTAAAACTTAATTAAACAAAGAACCCCTTAAACCTAATAAACATACATATATTAGACCTCCCTGTCGGACTAATGCCAGTGGATAAAAAACATGAATAAAAACTACCTAACCAGTGCAGGTTAAGTGTTGATTAAAAAATGTATTGGTTGGTGGAACAGGAGCAGATAGACAAGTCTCTCAGTGCTGTGAGTTGGTGGTCCCTTCTCTTTTGGCCTGTCTGGAGGTAAGTTGTTGATCAAAAATGGGTCTCAGTGGAAATAAACAAAGTAGTCATAATCTTTGGTTATGGTTCAGTCCTTTATTGTTATCAACCAGGAATTTTCTCACCAGTGTAAATTGCATATGTTGTAAAACTGAGTTGCCTAATAGGATAAAAAATAATCAACTCTCTTAAGTTATGACCTTATCATCCAGGATAAAACAATCAGTGTGCCTCTAAGGAAATGGCTTGAGCAACAAGGAATACATATACCACAATTGCTGAAGATAAGAAGAAGGAGGCAAAGTCCCTTGTTAATCAAGTAATCAAGGATACTATTGAGATGTAGGGGAAAAGGCAGCACATACAAAGGTGGCCTAAGGCAATTATGGTTCAAACTTTTGTGAGACTATCAATGAAAATAATGAGTATAAGAAAATGTCCAAATATATATAGTGTTTGTCTATCCCTCAGTGATCTGAAGGCCTTTGGGTATGGAAGACCACTTAAAAGGGAACAGCTGATTGAGGTTAGGGTTATCTGAACACTGAGGGCTGAGTTAGCCTTGCAGAGACAGTGTGAGTGAAGATGAAAGCTTATTTCAAATATATCCATAATCAGGACAGATAAGCATGAGGTTATGTCTAGTTGCTTTAATACTCTCAGATGAGTTCCACAAAAGTGTTTTGCATATCATTACAAGCCATACAATAAACTAGACACACTGTCTTTTAGTGTTGACTTGCACCATATGCAAGTAACACTTTGGTTTGCCAACAAGTGGTTTTCATGCATAAGTATCTCCCAGCATTAAGATTCTGTTATGCCCTAATTTAAACCTGCAAGTCTGCAGGTTTAGTTAAATTCTCAGCTCTGCTGAACTGATGGGCAGCAGACTTATTGCAAGCTCAATGACTGTGTATCATCAATAACAATGTGTTTGTTGCAGTTTATCAAATATCAAAAAAGCCAGCATCATAAATGCATTGAGTGTTTGTACACTTCATGTTGGTCTGTTTCATTGGTTCATAGGTTCATAGGAGGTTACTAGGCTAGCGGCCCTAGATCTTTTACAAGTCAAGCCATGTTAATCCCAACTATCCACATTTGTTCTTTTTGGGAAGTTCACAGAAAAAAAATTATGAACAGAGTGGGTCTGTGATCAACACCGGCTACCCCTGTCCATGAGGGACATGGGTGTCACCCCGGGGTTGAATCGTAGTCCTCCTTCCAGTTATCTAGGTTGTGTTTGAATAGGGTCAGTGAGGAGCTCTGTTTTATGTGAATAGGAAGTCTATTCCAGAGAAGCAGTTTCTGGGAGACAAATCTGTCTCTCCAGCGTGATCTGTTAATGTCACAAGCTAGGTTAAGATCCCTAGAGTGAGTGAATCTAGTGCCATTTGACTTGTGGATGTGCAGCATTTCCTTTAGGGTAGGGTTGGAGATTGCCCTATAGGCCAGGCGCAAGTCTCGCTTCAGCAGTCTATAAGATACAAAGTAAAGTGACAGGTCTTTCAGCTTGTCCATGCAGATTATAGTTTGAAGACTCTGTATTTTCTTAGTGAGAAACCTCTGAGGTCACTCCAGTTGCTGCAGGTGTCTGGTGAGATACATTCAACAGGGTGTGTTATACTCTATTAGTGGTCTAATAAGGGTTGAGTACAGTGGAGTTATAACATCCCTTGACCTGGATGCTATACCCTTACTTATGAGGTGCACTACATAGAAGGCTTTCCTTACCACTGTGGAAACTTGGTGGTCAAAGTTCAGATTGCTATCACCCTGTGTTCCCAACTCTCACACTATTGAGTTGGAAGTCAGGGAGTTGCTGTTAATATTGTAATATGTAGGGAATTTTGTTTTGCTTAAAGGAATAATAATGCATTTTTTTGCATTTTGTTCTAGAACATGACTTTGGCACCAATTATTCATTTGTGTTAGCCCTTTTTGTAATATACTGACATTGCTGGGGGACTCAGTGATTTCTCCCAGTGTGCAATCATCAGCAAACATGGTGAGCCAGAGGTTGTCTACTTTGGCCCAGACTTCTGAAAAATAGATGCCAAACAGTAAGGGGCACAAACCCTATGGTACTCCACTGATGATTGGTCTACTGGTGGAGGTGGAGTCACCAGTTTTGACAGAGTGTGTTCTGTCAACAAGCAGTTTTATTAGTGGTTATAATGACCACTAGTAAAAATGCTCTACAAACTCAGAGCAATACAAGCACCTTCCCTTCCATCCCTTCCATTCTCTGCAGTAATTCATCTGCATACTGTGCAAGGTATCCTACCAAGTCTGTTCCTGAATAAATATTCAGTATATCTGAGTGGTAGTTCAAGCTACAGTAGTTATTTTAAAGTAAAGTGCTCAAGACTTTTTTGTACATTTAAAAAACATTTCCCATGCACACAATGCACTCATCACCTCCACCCGATGTCATTCATGATAAAACTTCTACTGAAGGGTGTCTAATACCCTAGTATTAACTATTTATATTCAGGGGAGCCAACAGATAGTTACTGTAGCTCTATAATACACTGCCAAAGCATATGCACAAAAAAAAAAACCTCCCTCTATCCACTCCATTTACCAGCCCAAATTCTTAACCTTCACAATAAAACTGATACAGAGAAAGCCTGGTCTTCAATATCTAATAATTGTAATTAGGACTGCTAGGTAGTACATACTGCCATGGAGACCGCAACTGTGGTTCTAAAGTCATGTGCAGAAAACACACGCACATTACTGTCCAGTGCATAAGCAAACAATAACTAATAACTCTCCCTGTCTGCCCACTGTGTTTATCGCTCTCACCCCATCTCCTTCCCCCTTCACATTAAACATAATGCCGGGGATTCCAAATACCTTACTATCAAGTAATTGCACTGACAATGGTCATCCACAAGATACTGCTCTAGAGACCCAAACTGTGGTTCTAAAATAAATTACAGCAAATGCATACATATAACTTAAATGTCTACTGCATAACCACAATAAATAATACACTTTTTTCATCCCCACCCCACTGTGCTTATCATCACCATCAAATAACATTTGCCCAGTGACAAAGTAGGAAAGCTAAACAATCGACATTTACAAGTGAGTACATACCCATGCCCCCCAAATAAATAATCTGGCAACATCTCTCTTTCTCTTCCTGACCATCCCACTGGATATCCAAACCTGACCAGCCCTGCTTCATATATGGCTTATAGAGACCTATAGCCTAATAAACTTGTTTGCACTGCAGACTGTTTTCACTCTTCAAAAGCCAGCAGCTTACTAATTAGTTTGTAATTGTTCTTCTATTATTTCCCACTGCACATTGAACAAATGTCCATAATTTCATCACTTCTTATTCCAAGTACACATGTTCAACATAGTAACTACGCATCAACACTACATATACTCTGCTACTGTCATTAAACAGTTCTGTCTGAAACTGCCATTTTGCATAATGACTGCAGAATCATATTTTGAAACAAAATTGCCTAGCAATAATGAAACATCATGACCTACTCCCCTAAGATAAGTTAAGGCTGCATTCATTTGGAAAAGAAATTTTTATTACATTAGTAAAGTTCAATATTTTTATACAAAATTTTAAACATGCTGTCTACGGGGTTTCATCTTCTGAACATCAGTCTGCACTGTCCTGATACATTTCTGTTTCAACAGGCATTTTCAAACAGGAAAATGCATTTCATATAATGATCGTGACATCAACGTTTAAGATGGATCTGCACAATGATAACACAAGACTTCATGCCAAGTTACAAATCTGCAAAATCTAAATGAAGATAAAAGTTAAAAATATAATTTTTGGAATGTAAAATTCTTTAAAATTGTGTGAAATAAAATTACGTGAAATGTTTATTTTGGTGTCTGTATAACACCATACTAATCTCCAGTTACAAAAAACTGTTATGCTGTGTTGTTATGATATTTGTGTTGTTTACTATTTTTGTTTTGATTCTTGCTTTTATTGTAATTTTTAATAAAGATAAGTTATGACTCTATTATCCATTTTACAAATATCTTCTCATAATTTTACTGAACATCAACATTTTCACACTAAACTTTGGAAATATAATCCATGGGACTTCACCTTATGAAAAACTACACTGCTGATACACATTTATGTTGCAAAGTTAATTTCAGATAGGAAAGGTTATTTTGCACACTGACTGCAAAAATTGCCTTTTAAGGGGGGAATAACATGCTACCATTTCAGAGTTAATGACAAAGGCCCATAAGAAGAAAATGAGCGTTTTGTCCCAAAATGTTATTTGCTATCAAAGTTATGAGCCTACATTTATTCTGCAGTACATTTCCTTGTAAATTAATTAAACATTAATATTTTGCAGCAAATTTGCGAAATGTAATTTCTGTGACCTCAAGAACATCTGCAGTATGCTTGGATCCTTTACCACCTCCCAGATTAATTTTCTTTTCAATATAGTTTTTGTCTTCTGTAGCAACCAAATGTCAAGTCTCCACTAGTGGCTGAGTAAACTTGACCTGGGTAGCCTTAAAAAAGAGATGAGAGCTGTCATCCAGGCAGGTATGGAGGTAATTTATTCCCTCACTGATGACAATGAAAGCTTTTCTTTTATGGTACTAACCCCTCCTCTGGGTGGAGAATGTGAGTCATGTCATCACATAAGGCACTATGCCTTACCTGTACAAGTCCATACTTGCATGGATGCACAATTGAAGGTCACATTGTTTATGGCTTAGTTTGATAAATGCATGTTCTAAGGTCATTCTATGCTTCACTGTTCCTCTGCTGAAGGAATTTTTGGCATCTCACAACCTAGATTATACACAGCTCCCCAGGATAACCACATACATCCTTCCTGCACCAGTTCCTACTCACATCTGATAATTGCTAACTGATCCCAGCTTGTCTGGATTAAAGTCAGGAGTTTATTCATCTACTCCAATACAGCTGTACTCCCACCTCTGAATTTACATTCAGCTTTTGTTTCAAATGGTCCCCTTTCTACCTCCCACATTCATGTTGCCAGGTTATAGCCTAGCATCCCATCAGCTCACAATTCATGATGTACAGCATTTGTTGTACAGTCTCCCCATGCTTCTTGTGAATCATGTTTCCTGATCATTGTCCAGGGTCCCCCTTCCCACATCTTTGTTCTTGCTTGTTGTCCATGATCACCTGCTATGAACTCCAGACTGACATTTACTGCCGACTCTTAAGTTCCCTCCTCCTTCCATTTCCCAAATTCACATTCCACCTTCGCTGTCCAAGGTCATCTCCACCACATGATTTCACCTTCAGTACTTGTTGTTGAGGGCCAGATTACACAGGGGTCAGTTATAGCCTTTTTCCTCCACAGAGGGGCCACAGCTTCCCTCTTTTGCAGTAAATCAGAACCCTTAAACTTCGGCTTTGCAAAAATGTACACCCTTGGAGTGGGACATAAATTCTTGATCTTGGAAGGGAAACATTAGACAATATACAAATATTACCCATGTTACTATCCGTACTGGCATGCTTTGTATAATTAATATTTCACTTATACTTATCAATTACAACAAGTTTACTGTTCAAACATTTACTGTTCTTTATTTATGCTGATGTTATCGGCTCATATCCATTTATTGTTTATACTTAACTGCTATCGTTCTTGTTTTGGCTACTTTAGTTTATATATCGGTAATGATAATACCAATGATGACATTACAGTTGTCACCCTATTTATGTGAATTCATCTTTTGCTTACTTACTGTTATGATTTGTATCCATTAACTTCATTTTCTTAGTGTCTGTTTTTACAGTTCATTCCATGCTGATACTCCAAATATGAAATATCTCTTACCACTGTAAGCAACATACTACATTAGTGACCAAAATAAAGCTGTTCCATCAAATATACTAATCTTTTAAGCACATAAGCCTAAAAACCATAGCCCAACAAAATATTAAAATTTAGTTATGATGGAAATGCAAAAATGGCACATCTGTGGGATATCTTATGACATTTCAGCCTTTTCACTTAGACAGTACAGATAGTGTCAGGACTTCCAAAAGCAGAAAATGAATGTGTGATATCAGAGGGCCCTTTGACAGATGATTAGTGATCCTTTGTGTTGCAGTTCCCACTTCAAAATAAAAACTAGCAAAGCTGCTGTCTAAGGAGGGCCTTTGGGAGTCCATTTTTCATCAAGACTTTAGATCCCTGGAAGAGCCTCCTAGATACTGTAATAAATTACCTTCCTAGAGGCTACATTACTACAAAACAGGGGCATCTTGCAAGGATCATAAATTATCTACTCATAGGTTGCACGCGATATTTTGTACTTTGAGACAACTGATTTAAAGGGTACCACAGTTGTTGCTGATATTGCCTCACAATTATAGATTGAGGTGTATGTGTTCCTCACCTGCAGTCACTGATTTATGGTTTTCGGGTTCTTTTTCTGTCCATGTGGGTTTGTGTATATTGTTATGATAATGCATATTTGTTAAGCAGTATGTGACTGAGGTTAAGCATTTGTTTGATTACAGATACATGTAAGGGGTTCATATGTTCATAGGTTCATAGGATGATACTAGGCTATTGGCCCAGAGGCCCTTATAAGCCTAGCCAAGAATTTCACTCATGTTCCCTCAAAGTGAGCACCTGTTTCCCCTGTCCAGCAGGAACAGAGGTGGGATCCCAGGGGTGTATTTTCTGTTTCCCATCCAGTCTTCCAGGTTCCTCTTAAAGATGGATAGAGAGGTTATCTGCTTGACATGGAGAGGAAGTCTATTCCACAGATGGGGGAGTCTTTGGGACACAACTCTATCCCACCAACAAGTTCTGTTAATGTTACAGACCAGGTTAAGGCCTTGTGTGTGGGTTGCATGAGTGGAGTTTGACTTACAGATATGCAGCAACTTCATCAAGGCTGGGTCTGAGATGGCCTTGTATGCCAGACACAGGTCACCTCTGAGCAGTCTGTATGAGACTGTGTAGAGGGACAGGGCTTTTAGCCTATCTGTATAGGACAGGTGTTTGAGACCCTGGATATTCATGGTCAGGAACCTAGGTGGTCTCTCCTACTGCTGCATGTGCTTGGCAAGGTACATGTCGAAGGGGACATTGTACTCAATAATGGTTCTAATAAGGGGGAGTACAGGGATGTTATAACCTCCTTATTCCTGGATGAAATACCCTTATTTATGAGCTGGGCCATGTAGAAAGCCGTCTGTACAACAGAGGCAATGTGGTGGTCAAAGGTCAGGTTGCTATCAACCTGGGTGCCCAAGTCCCTCACGACTGACTGTGTGCTTAGTAGATTGTTTTAATGTGATAATTAGTGGGGATGCCATTTCCCCCAAAGGAGATAATGAAGCATTTCTTGGCATTCAGTTTGAGGCCATGCTTCTTGCACCAGTCATTAGTTTGGCTAAGGACCTCTTGGAGGATGTTCACATTACTAGGGGAATTTAAGACAGCACCAAGCTTGCAGTCATCTGCAAACTTGGTCAGCCACAGACCACTGGTTTTGGCTTACACCCCAGAAAAGTATATCCCAAACAGTAGAGGCTGCAAGACTGATCCTTGGGGTACACAGCTCGTTACAGGTCTACTACTAGAAGTGGCTTCCCCTATTTTGACTGAGTGGGTTTTATCAGTCAACTAGTTAGCTGCCCATCTGGTAACATACAGGTTGATGCCTAGCTGGGAGAGTTTATCTATCATGCCTGAGTACGGAATAGTGTCAAAGACTTTGGCTAGGTCAAGATAGGCAGTGTGCACCATCTTCCCCTCGTCCATGGCTTTGGTGACTGTTTTGAAGAAGTTTAATAGGCATGATCTCCATTTGACAAAACCAAACTGTGTGGGGTCAAGCATTTGGAGGTTGCCATTGTCCTTCTTTATAAGGTCCATGATAATGCAATCCATGGCCTTGCAGATCAGGCTAGTTAGGCTGATAGGCCTATAATTGCCTGGGTCAGTAGGTGTTCCACCTTCATGTAAAGGGATGACAGTGGCTGTCCTCCATTCAGCTGGGATGAAGCCAGTGCTCAGGCTTTGGTTCAATAGGGTGCCTAATGATGCTGAAAGCTCATGCCTGAGTTCATGTAGGATACAGCCAGGGATGTTATGGGGTCCCATGGAGACTGTATTTTTTGCCTTTGGGAGGGCATTAAAGACCTGCTCCCTGGTGATGAGGGGAGGGGGGGAAGGTGCTGGGGATGTTCTGGTTTACTGATGGGGGGGACGGGAGGGGGGAGTTTTCACTGAACCTGTCTGCCAGCAGGTTGGCTATATCTATGGCATTTGTGTATGTGGTGTTATTGACCACCAGTTCACAGCAAATTTGGGTGTTTATCTTTCAGATTGTGGACATTTGTGAAGAAGGCCTTGTGACTGTCCTTGGTGGATGTGGCCAATTTGGACTCAAAGTTAGCCTTAAAGGATTTCACCAGTGACTTTATTTGCTTGTTCAGACAAAGGAGAGTTTGCTTCCAATTTGGCACCTGCTCCTTCTTGGTCCTGGACAGCAATTTTTTCCTTTAATTATAGAGTTTGTTTATTGCTGCTGTTCACCAGACAGGTTTATTGTTCCTTGAGGAAGATGATTTGGTCCTGTCAGGTATTGCTGAGTCCATACAGCTATGTAGGTGCTCATATAGTTTTTTGGTGTAAGCTTGGACATTAGTGCAAGTTCCAACCGAAGGGACAGTGGCTGTAAAGCTGCTTATGCCTGCTCTGTGGAGATCGTAGTCAGCTTTGGAAAAGTTTTCTTGTTTGACCCTGACAATGGGGGGGGGGGCAGGGGAGATGATGACTTCAAATGTGATCGCTTTATGTTCTGATCTTACCAAAGAGGATGACACTGTAGGGGTGCTACAGTGGCTACTCATGTTGGTTAGGACCAGGTCCAGGATATTTTCACCTGTCAGAGGGGTGTCAACCAGCTGATCTAATGCATTTGCTTTGATAAAGTGAAGGAATCTCTGGGCATTCATGTTTGGGCTAGAATAGGTTTTTCACTCTATGGTTGGGTAGTTAATGTCACCCAGGATCAGGGTAGAGGTTTGAACCTTGATGAATTCAAGTAAGTCTAGATAGGTGGAGTGGGCCTTCTGAGTCATGGTTGGGTGTCTGTAGCTAGCTATGATTTGAATAGGTGTTTTGTCAACAGATAACTGCACTTGGAGAGTCTCCTGTGTGTCATACCGTTTGACTAGCTGGAGGTGTGTATGTCTTTGATAAATATTGAAACTCCACTTCCTTTAGCTTTGTAGCCCTCTGTTTGGGGTCTGAAAGTATGGTAGGATGAGTAACTTGACAAGGCTGGGGTGCTCTCCACAGCTTTGAACCAGGTTTCAGTGACTGCAGAAATGTCAGCATCCTCCAGGGCAAGGAATGCTTGCAATGAGTGCAGTTTCATGCCAAGACTCCTAACGTTTAGCAGCATGACCTTTAAATTTCATTTAGAAGAATTTTTCATGTTGATAATTTTGTGCTCATGACATTGCCTAAAAAAGGCACTATGGGGGAGGCAAGAGCCTTTGACAGAAGCCTGAAGCCCAGGGAGACAGATGAAGGCCATCTCTGGCAAAGCATCGTGGCCTGTGAGTCATGTCCTCCCAGGTTGTCAGGTACCGGATCCCCTTGGAATGACACCAGAAACTAAGCCAATTGTTAAAGTCAATCATTTTCTGTTTGTATTGAGGCATCATTCTGGGTGATGGTAGGATGCTGCTTAAGGCTGGGGACATACCTGCCTGGGACACATATTCAACGAGCGCAATCATGTCTCTCTTCATATACTCCAGAGAGATATGTCTCAAGTCATTCACACCAACATGGACTATGACAGAGTCATAACAGTACCTGTTGTTAAGAGACTTGAGTGCGTGCATGATATGGCAGATTCTAGCACCTGACAAGCAACTTACCGTGACTTTCTCCTTGTCTAGCCTGGTGAAAGGCACATCTGTGTGTCTCACAATAGGGTCTTCTATGATTAGTATGTTGGGTTTGTGGCTGGGCCTTAGAGGCTGTGAGACACAGACGTGTGTACTATGTGTAATGCTTGGTGCTGTGGGTTGTGATGTGCATGTGTGTTTTTCCTTCGGAGGTCTCTTTTCTTTAGGTATGTTTTTGTTGAGAACCCACACATATGTAGGAGTATGTTGTACAGATGTGGGTCATGTTAGAGGTGTGGTGTTCATAGTGTTTGTGCAGACAGCCTTCTCAGTGCCAGATGTACTGGCTTGTGACTGAGACAGCAAGGATTTTAGGTTCTTAATGTAGCTGCATCTCTCACATATTGTGTTCCTAGGTGGTAGTATTAGAGGATTGTCTGTGCACATAAGGCAGTTGCTACACTGTCTCAGGATGCCCATATCAACCAGACTAGCAGGAGAAACCATAGGAAATTGTCCATCCATGGTTATCAGAATCTGTGGAAGAGAGGTCAGGGATAGTAGAATGGGTAGTATCTGAGGAGAGTAGCTATAGGTTTGAGTAAGGCTGGATAAAATCAATACAGTAGCTGCAGGCGAGGGCCTCGTTTACACAGGAGCACTGGTAAGGGAAAAAATGCAATTGAGAAACCTTGCAAAGGGTTAAAACAGCACAGTGGCAGTGTGCAATGGACAAACAAGCACAAACCCATGGAAATGCTGGGTTTAAATAACATAAAAACTAAAGTAAAATAGAAACACTGGAATTGACCAATCAACCCTTGTCCGCTGAGCTCTTAGCTCAACACCCTATGCCAGACCAGTTCCAGCCAGTTCACTTACTCCTGCTAAGTGTAGACAGGCCCCGGACAACACAAGATGGTGTTGCAGGAAACACAGGAATCACACAAATAGATCTGGATACAGCAAAACCTGTAACCAGACTATGCTAAAGATATTTACTCTGTTTAGGTTGATTTAACACAGGAGAACAGATACACACTTAAATATAACAGTAGCACACAAGAGCAAACTGATTTAAACAAATTAACCAATTAACCAACAAAAAGGCTCCAAACCGAGCCCTGTTCCAGCAGTCTTCAATCAGACAAGTTCTTACTGCACACTCCTACCACTAGGGTGCAGGGGGACCCTCTCCAAAAAAAATGGCCTGGATTAGTGCTCAAGTTATACCAACACAGCTAGATTCAGCAGGTCTGAATATAGTCTACGCTACAGCAAACAGGGTGCACCAATTTCAGAAGGAAACAGTTCAAATAAACAAGCACAATAAGCCTTCAACCAGCAATTCCCAGCTCAGAATGGCAGAGTCTAACCTCTCCTCTAACAAGAGTGTAAACCACAAACCTCCTTAATGTAAAATAACTAGCCTGAAGCCCAAGTGTTTAATCTAGAACTAAGACACTTTTAGAATAACAGACACTAAGCCTTCAACCAGCAAGTCCCAACTTAAACGGATGTAAGCTACCTCTCCTCCCATAAGAGTGAAGACCACAAACCTTCTTAATGTAAAACAACTGGCTTGAAGCCAAAGTGCTTAAACAAAAAGGCTTAGAATAACAGTTATAATTTAATCAGGCTACTAACAAGCAGTAATAAATGCAGCAGAATAAATGCAATTGAGTTTTTTTAAGAACAAGCAGCAAAAGCTAAATAAAGTAATAACATAGGAAGAAACACAAATGCAGTAAAAGCAGATAAAGTGCAATTTTTTTTGTTTTGTTTTTAGGTTAAGTGCAAAGGGATGAAGAAAGATAATTCAAGGTTGAGAAACTAAGGGGGGCCTTCCCAAATGATCTCTCTCTGCTCAGTAGAATGAGCTGATGAGATGTGACTGGGAGGACTGTCCAAAATGAGATTTATAGTAGGGACGAGCAACTCAAAAGCCACCAAAATTTAAGAACACAGCAAGGACTGGGTGAGTGGGAGGGGGAACAATTCAGAGAAGAGTGATATTCAGAGCAATGCAGACCACACAAAAACTTCAGCGTAATGCAGATATTTCTAAATAAAAGAGCAATGCTGTTTCTCAGCTCCCCCACTAATTAATTGATACTATTCACAGTGTGCAAAGGACTTCTTTGCTAACTTTTTTTAACTGACCCTAGCCAAGAGCTCTTAAAACTCCAACAGAACAGAAAACTTAAAACAAAACAAATGTAATTCTAGAATAAGATACAAAATAGAAGTGATCAAACCTTAAATAAAGAGCTTAATGCATAAGGGGAGAGGTTTGCATAAGAGAGAGGGGTTAGTATATTGGTTAACGTATTTACCTCACAAATGCAAGCTACATGGTTTGATTCTGATCTCTGGTTATTAGCTAAGCTTGTAGCAGCATGCAGACTGAATGCCTAGCATTTACCTATGCACCTATAACACTAAAACATTACTAGAAAGGCAAGATCAATAAAATAAGGAAAATAAACATTTTCCAAACAAATGTTTACTTTTGGGGGTTGGGGTTGGCATAATAGTTAAAGTGTTTACCTCATGGACACAAGGTACAGGGCTTGATTCTCATCTTAAAGGGCAGCTGTCTAGGCTTAAAATGGCCTACAAGGTCAGATAGCCTAGTACTTAACTATGAGCATATAAACTATAGTAAACGTGTAAAATCCATCATCAAAATATAAATAAATTGTAATGGAATCACCCTCAAGATGATTCTTTAGAGAGTTGGGAGTTGGCATAATGGTTAAGTTGTTTACCTCACAGACACAAGGTACAGAGTTTGATTCTCACTTTTGGTAAATTGGCTTGGCTGAAAATGGCCAGCAAAGGCAGATAGCCTAGTACTTACAAACGAACAACTGAAGAGATAGTATATATGCACAAATACAATGCAGTCAAAAATGCAAAATGTTAAATCAAGCATAAAACAACATTGTTCTATTGTTTGTAAAGCTGCAAAAGGAGTGTAATGCAGCACATATAAAATATATAAACACGAGCATTATAGTAAATTATTTGGGTCACAGTGCTCATCCTAGCATAACTTATTGTGCATTTTAAAAGTGGCAGTTGGTCTGAGTATATATTTAAACGAAAGAGCTTCGATTAAACCATATCTAAGACAACGAAGACATATTAAATAATTGAAACTGGTTATAGACTAATCAACAATTATATTGTGTTTTGAACCTCACATTCTTATACTATATTTATACTTAATAGTAATATACTATTTTCTTTATATGTTATATATTTCATATATTTTTATTATATATTATAATTCTGTCTATACTGACATTTTCCCAATATTTATATATTTATACTTCTTTCTCATATATTAGTATATTCATTATATATAGATTTTGCATATGTAACAAATGTATATAACATTGTATAGAATGTGTTTCCTATATTACATGCACACATATTTTCATCTTCTACACACACATTTATATACATACATACATCCTTTATACTTGATATATTTATCTCATACATTTTATTTTCATATATATATTTTACATTTCACACACTTTTTTATATATATTTTTATATATGTTATACATTTATATATATATATTTATTTCAATATACATATATATTCATATTTATGTTTCTAAAGATTTGCATCTACATTTATTCATCTAGTTTCACATATATATTTCACTTTTAAATATATACTTATTCCTATTTTAAGCATATATCTATTTCAATTTTATATTTATCCCATATATATATATATATATATATATATATATATATATATATATATATATATATATATTGTATTCATATATTTATTCATTCTTAGGTATCAACACACATCTATAAATATTTATTTGGTTTTTTATGTACATCTATCTTTACATAATATACAACATATATATTACAATATTAACTGACAATATTAACTGTGAATATACATCGATTTTTTATATTTTTATATATATAGATATACTTTTGATAGAGATACATGTATTTATTTAATTATACTATGAATATACCTTATACACACACACTATTCAATACATTTAGCTTATTTACAAATAATATTTTAAAGCTTAAATGTTTGAACCATATGTCCTGATCATATGTCCTGATCGTATGTTATGACAACAAAAAATATATTAAACGGCTAATGTTGACTGTTTGCCCTGGGAGCGTATCTACGCTTGCACTATTGGCTTCTGCCTAGTATGACATAGCTCTCTATATCTGACAAATTTTATATATTTTTCATATATTTTGTATATATTTAAACCTATTTTAGGTATAATTGCAATATTTTATTTATGAAATGTCTCGACAAGTTTTACACCAGATGCTGATGTTTCATGGTAAAAGAATGGTTCATATTCTGTATATAGCTGTTTCAGGTATAATTATAATACGCTACTGAGTGATATGTTACAACAAACTTCACATTAGATCAGTTCCTAAATATACCTATTCCTAATATGAACGCAATACCTTGTTAATGAAATATTTTAATAAGATTCTACATAGATTTTGGATGTCTCATGATAAAAATGACTTGCATTTAAATGCTACTGATAGCGATCTCTGTTTGCAAAAACTGTTTTTATAATATATCTGAATTCATATTGGTTCCTTTAAGATTGTGAACCACGTCATTTAATTGTTTAATTGAATATAATTGTTTTAATTCAAAATTAATTGTATCACTATTTAAGGGATGGGATTATACCATCTTTTGTGAAGATCTGAAGAAGCTAAACTTTAGTGAAAGTGCTCATCTGTACTACTATTTTGTTCATTGAAATTCTAATAAAAGACTTGATTCTGCACAGATTTTACATCGACCATCCGTAACTTATTTGGAAATTTAGATTTATACTATAAGGAACTTGTGATTTGCGACTGACCTGCTACCCACTCCGCGCACAAGTACCTGTTTAACTTTTTTGGTTTACTTGGCTTTTTTACGGTACAAGTGTGCTAATCCGACGGGCTGTTAACTTCTACATTTATATTTATATATAGTTTGATGAGATACCCAGATATGTATTTGTGCTGTACTACTTTAAGTGCAAACATAAAACTTCATTTAGTCCTGCCTTTGTTTCTAATTATAATTTTTGTTTACATTTCTATATATGGTGAGTGCCACAATGGGATGGCTAGCAGCATTGCCACCTCACAACAAGAGGTTCTCTGGTTCAAGTCTTGGTTGAAGTGATTGCTCCATGGAGTCTGTGTGGATTTTCACCAGGTACTTCAGTTTCCACCCCTCTCCCAAAGAGTACAATAGGTACACTGGCATTTAAACTGTCCATAGATATGCATTTGTGTGACTGAGTGACAGTGTATATTTTCAGATAGAACACCACCATGTAAAGGATGTGTTTTAATCTCTTGTGTACTGTGATCTTTTAAAACCATTAGCTGACTGGATAGGCTCTGTCATCCCTGTGATATTTTAAAGCCATTGGATGACTAGATACCCTCTGTCAACCCTGTGATCCTTTAAACCCATTGTCTGCCTGGACAGGTTCTGGCATCATTGTAATCTTTCAAAGACATTGGCTTACTGGAAAGTCTCTTTCATCCCTGGAATCTTGCAAATCCATTGGCTATCCGGATAGGGTTTAGCATTCCTGATTATTGTAAAGGATATTTTAGATTATAAGAAAATGGTTGTAATTCCATATGGTCTATATTCATTATTTCATAGAACTTATTTTAAGGTAAAACTGAAGTACTTTTTCTTTCCCTTCTTTTCTTTTGTAACTTTTTTGTCTTTAGATTAGATTTGCGTACTTATCCATTTCTTACCAAAGAGTCCAGAAAGGGAACTAAGTATAAGACTTCATGTGATTCAGTGAAACCTGTACATCCCTCTCTGCATGACAAACTGTACATCCCTTTGTTTACAAGTGCACATCCCTCTATGCATGACAACCTGTACATCCTTGTGAGTAAGACAACTTGTACATCCTTGTGTGCATGACAACCTGAACGTCTTTGTGTGCATGACAACCTGTACATTCCTGTGAGCACAACAACCTGTATATCCCTGTGTGCACAACAACCTGTACATCCCTCTGTGCATGACAACCTGCACATCACTGTGTGTGCAACAACCTGTACATCCCTGTGTGTATGACAACCTGTACATCCCTTTATGCATGACAACCTGTACATCCCTGTGAGCATGGCAACCTGTACATCCCTATGTGCATGACAACCTGCACATCCCTCTGTGCACAACCTGTACATCCCTGTGAACATGACAACCTGTACATTCCTGTGTGCATGACAACCTCCACATCCATGTGTGCATGACAACCTGTAGATCCCTCTGTGCACAACAACCTGTACATCCCTGTGTGTATGACAATCTGAGCATCCCTATGTGCATGACAACCTATACATCCCGATGTGTACGATGACCTCTACATCACTGTGTGCATGGCAATCTGTACATCCCTCTGTGCATGACAACCTGCACATCCCTGTGTGTCCAACAACCTGTACATCCCTGTGTGCATGACAACATGTACACCCCTTTGTGTATGACAACCTGTGCATCCCTCTGATAGTAAATCTATCACAGGAATCCTAAACTTAGGAATATATTATTAAATTTAATATTATATTGTAGAGAATGAATGTATCCTATCTGTTAGTTAATATGTATGTGAAAGTCTCATCTATGGAAATTGTATGTCAAAAGCCTGTCCTTAAAACAATGTTTTGTAAAAAAAAATTGTTCTCTTGGAGCTTTTCTCCCTGGGCCTCCACTGAAAATCCAGTTGGACTCTCCTGGTGAAAAAATATAAAATAAATAAAATAAATACATAGCAAAATCATTGTGTGCATGATAACCTGTACCTTCCTGTGTGTGCAAAAACCTGTACATCCCTCTGTGCATGACAAAATGTACATCCCTGTGTGCATGACAACCTGCACATCCCTATGTAAATCACTACCTGTAGATCCCTGTGTGCACAGCAACCTGTACATCCCTCTGTACATGACAACCTGCACATCACTGTGCACATGACAACCTGTACATCCCTCTGTGCACAACAACCTGTACATCCCTGTGTGCATGATAACCTGTACATCCCTATGTGCATGACAACCTGTACATCCCTCTGTGCACAACAACCTGTACATCCCTGTGTGCATGATAACCTGTGTGTACAACAACCTGTATGTCCTTCTGTGCATGACAACCTGTACCGCCCTGTGTGCATGACAACCAGCACATCCCTGTGTGCATGACAACCTGTACATCCCTGTGTGCATGGCAACCTGTCACATCCCTTTGTGCATGACAACCTATAAATCCCTGTGTGCATGGCAACCTATACATCCCTATGTGCACAACAACCTGTACATCCCTGTGTGCATGACAACCTCTAAATCCCTTTGTGAGTGACAACCTGCACATCCCTGTGTGCATGACAACCTGCACATTCCTGTGTAAATGACAACCATCTGTGCATAACAACCTGCACATCCCTGTGAAAGGACAACCTCTACATCCCTCTGTGCATGACAACCTGTACATCCATGTGTGCATAACAACCTGCACATCCCTGTGTGCATGACAACCTGCACATCCCTGTGTGCATGACAACCTGCACATCCCTGTGTGCATGACAACCTGCACATCCCTGTGTGCATGACAACCTGCACATTCCTGTGTAAATGACAACCTGTACATCCCTCTGTGCATAACAACCTGCACATCACTGTGTGCATGACAACCTGTACATCCCTGTGTGCATGACAACCTGTACATCCCTGTGTGCATGACAACCTGCACATCCCTGTGTAAATGACAACCTGCACATCACTGTGTGCATGACAACCTGCACACCCCTGTGTGCATAACAACCTGTACATTCCTGTGTGCATGGCAACCTGCACATCACTGTGTGCATGACAACCAGTATATCCCTGTGTGCATGACAATCTGTACATCCCTCTGTGCATGACAACCTGTACATCCCTGTGTGCATGGCAACCTGTCACATGACTGTGTGCATGACAACCTGTACATCCCTGTGTGCATGGCAACTGGTACATCCCTCTGTGCATGACAACCTGCACAATACTGTGTGCATTACAACCTGCATATCCCTGGGTAAATGACAACCTGTACATCACTGTGTGCATGACAACCTGCACATCCCTGTGTGCATGACAACCTGTACATCACTGTGTGCATGACAACCTGTACATCCCTGTGTGCATGACAACCTGTACATCCCTCTGTGCATGACAACCTGCACATCCCTGTGTAATTGACAACCTGTACATTCCTGTGTGCATGGCAACCTGCACATCACTGTGTGCATGACAACCTGTACATCCCTGTGTGCATGACAACCTGTACATCCCTCTGTGCATGGCAACCTGTACATCACTGTGTGCATGACATCCTGCACATCCCTGTGTAAATGACAACCTGTATATCCCTCTGTGCATGACAACCTGCACAATACTGTGTGCATTACAACCTGCATATCCCTGGGTAAATGACAACCTGTACATCCCTCTGTGCATGACAACCTGCACATCCTGGTGTGTATGATAACCTGTACATCCCTGTGTGCATTACAACCTGCATATCCCTGGGTAAATGACAACCTGTACATCCCTCTGTGCATGACAACCTGCACATCCCTGAGTAAATGACAACCTGTACATCACTGTGTGCATGACAAACTGCACATCCCTGTGTGCATGACAACCTGTACATCACTGTGTGCATGACAACCTGTACATCCCTCTGTGCATGACAACTTGTACATCACTGTGTGCATGACAACCTGCACATCCCTGTGTGCATGACAACCTGCACATCCCTGTAAATGACAACTTGTACATCCCTGTGTGCATGACAGTCTGCTCATCCCTCTGTTCATTACAACCTGTTCATCCCTGTGTGCATGACAACCTGCACATCACTGTGTGCATAACAACCTGCAAATCCCTGTGTGCATGACAACCTGTACATTCCTGTGTGCATGACAACCTGCACATCCCTGTGTGCATGACAACCTGTACATCCCTGTGTGCATGACAATCTGTACATCCCTCTCTGCATGACAACCTGCACATCCCTGTGTAAATGACAACCTGTACATCACTCTGTGCATGACAACCTGTACATCCCTCTGTGCATGACAACCTGCACAACACTATGTGCATTACAACCTGCATATCCCTGTAAAAATTACAACCTGTACATCCCTGTGTGCAAGACAACCTGTACATCCTTCTGTGCATGACAACCTGCACATCCCTGTGTAAATGACAACCTGTACATCACTGTGTGCATGACAACCTGTACATCCTTCTGTGCATGCCAACCTGTACATCCCTCTGTGCATGACAACCTGTACATCCCTGTGTGCATGACAACCTGTACATCACTGTGTGCATGACAACCTGTACATCCCTGTGTGCATGACAACCTCTAAATCCCTTTGTGAGTGACAACCTGCACATCCCTGTGTGCATGACAACCTGCACATCCCTGTGTAAATGACAACCTGTACATCCCTGTGTGCATGACAATCTGTACAGCCCTCTGTTCATTACAACCTGTACATCCCTGTGTGCATGGCAACCTGTCACATCCCTTTGTGCATGACAACCTGTACATCCCTCTGTGCATAACAACCTGCACATCACTGTGTGCATGACAACCTGTACATCCCTGTGTGCATGACAATCTGTACAGCCCTCTGTTCATTACAACCTGTACATCCCTGTGTGCATGACAACCTGCACATCCCTGTGTAAATGACAACCTGCACATCACTGTGTGCATGACAACCTGCACACCCCTGTGTGCATAACAACCTGTACATTCCTGTGTGCATGGCAACCTGCACATCACTGTGTGCATGACAACCAGTATATCCCTGTGTGCATGACAATCTGTACATCCCTCTGTGCATGACAACCTGCACATCCCTGTGTAATTGACAACCTGTACATCCCTCTGTGCATGACAACCTGTACATCCCTGTGTGCATGGCAACCTGTCACATGACTGTGTGCATGACAACCTGTACATCCCTGTGTGCATGGCAACTGGTACATCCCTCTGTGCATGACAACCTGCACATCCCTGTGTAAATGACAACCTGTACATCCCTCTGTGCATGACAACCTGCACAACACTGTGTGCATTACAACCTGCATATCCCTGTGTAAATGACAACCTGTACATCCCTGTGTGCATGACAACCTGTACATCCCTGTGTGCATGACAACCTGCACATCCCTGTGTAAATGACAACCTGTACATCACTGTGTGCATGACAACCTGCACATCCCTGTGTGCATGACAACCTGTACATCACTGTGTGCATGGCAATCTGTACATCCCTCTGTGCATGACAACCTGTACATCCCTGTGTGCATGACAACCTGCACATCCCTATGTAAATGACAACCTGTACATCCCTCTGTGCATGACAACCTGCACATCCCTGTGTAAATGACAACCTGTACATCACTGTGTGCATGTGCATGACAACCTGCACATCCATGTATGCATGACAACTTGTACATTCCTGGGTGCATGACAACCCGCACATCCCTGTGTATGACAACCTGTCTCCCATCCTGTGTGCATGACAACCTGTGCATCCCTCCAGCATGTACATCCCTGTGCATGACAACCTGTACATCCCTCTGTGCATGACAATCTGTACATCCCTCTGTGCATGACAACCTGTACATCACTGTGTGCATGACAACCTGCACATCCCTGTGTGCATGACAACCTGTACATCACTGTGTGCATGACAACCTGCACATCCCTGTGTGCATGACAACCCACACATACCTGTAAATGACAACTTGTACATCCCTGTGTGCATGGCAACTTGTACATCACTGTGTGCATGACATCCTGCACATCCCTGTGTAAATAACAACCTGTACATCCCTCTGTGCATGACAATCTGTACATCCCTCTGCATGACAACCTGCACATCCCTGTGTGCATGACAACCTGTACATCACTGTGTGCATGACAACCTGCACATCCCTGTGTGCATGACAACCTGTACATCACTGTGTGCATGACAACCTGTACATCCCTCTGTGCATGGCAACCTGTACATCACTGTGTGCATGACATCCTGCACATCCCTGTGTAAATGACAACCTGTACATCCCTCTGTGCATGACAACCTGCACATCCCTGTGTAAATGACAACCTGTACATCACTGTGTGCATGACAACCTGCACATCCCTGTGTGCATGACAACCTGTACATCCCTGTGTGCATGACAACCTGTACATCCCTCTGTGCATGACAACCTGTACATCCCTGTGTGCATGACAACCTGCACATCCCTGTGTGCATGACAACCTGCACATCCCTGTAAATGACAACTTGTACATTCCTCTGTGCATGACAATCTGCATGACACCCTGCACATCCCTGTGTAATTCACAACCTGTACATCCCTGTGTGCATGACAACCTCTAAATCCCTTTGTGAGTGACAACCTGCACATCCCTGTGTGCATGACAACCTGCACATTCCTGTGTAAATGACAACCTGTACATCCCTCTGAGAATGACAACCCACACAACACTGTGTGCATTGCAACCTGCATATCCCTGGGCAAATGACAACCTGTACATCCCTTTGTGCATGACAACCTGTACATCCTTCCGTGCATGACAACCTGCACATCCCTGTGTGCATGACAACCCACACATCCCTGTAAATGACAACTTGTACATCCCTGTGTGCATGACAGTCTGTTCATCCCTCTGTTCATTACAACCTGTTCATTCCTGTGTGCATGACAACCTGTACATCCCTCTGTGCATGACAATCTGTACATCCCTCTCTGCATGACAACCTGCACATCCCTGTGTAAATGACAACCTGTACATCACTCTGTGCATGACAACCTGTACATCCCTCTGTGCATGACAACCTGCACAACACTGTGTGTATTACAACCTGCATATCCCTGTAAAAATGACAACCTGTACATCACTGTGTGTATGACAACCTGTACACCCCTCTGTGCACAACAACCTGTACATCCCTGTATGTATGACAACCTGTACATCACTGTGTGCATGACAACCTGTACATCCTTCTGTGCATGAGAACCTGCACATCCCTGTGTATATGACAACCTGTACATCCCTGTGTGCATGACAACATGCACATCCCTGTGTAAATGACAACCTGTACATTCCTGTGTGCATGACAACCTGTAAATCCTTCTGTGCATGACAATCTGTACATCACTGTGTCCATGACAACCTGCACATCCCTGTGGAAATGACAACTTCTACATCCCTGTGTGCATGACAATATGTACATCCCTCTGTTCATTACAACCTGTACATCCCTGTGTGCATGACAACCTGCACATCCCTGTGTAAATGACAACCTGCACATCACTGTGTGCATGACAACCTGCACACCCCTGTGTGCATAACAACCTGTACATTCCTGTGTGCATGGCAACCTGCACATCACTGTGTGCATGACAACCAGTATATCCCTGTGTGCATGACAATCTGTACATCCCTCTGTGCATGACAACCTGCACATCCCTGTGTAATTGACAACCTGTACATCCCTCTGTGCATGACAACCTGTACATCCCTGTGTGCATGACAACCTGTACATCACTGTGTGCATGACAACCTGCACATCCCTGTGTGCATGACAACCTGTACATCCCTGTGTGCATGACAACCTGTACATCCCTCTGTGCATGACAACCTGCACATCCCTGTGTAAATGACAACCTGTACATCCCTCTGTGCATGACAACCTGTACATCCCTGTGTGCATGGCAACCTGTCACATGACTGTGCATGACAACCTGTACATCCCTGTGTGCATGACAACCTCTAAATCCCTTTGTGAGTGACAACCTGCACATCCCTGTGTGCATGACAACCTGCACATCCCTGTGTGCATGACAACCTGTACATCACTGTGTGCATGGCAATCTGTACATCCTTCTGTGCATGCCAACCTGTACATCACTGTGTGCATGACAACCTGTACATCCCTGTGTGCATGACAACCTGTACATCACTGTGTGCATGACAACATGTACATCACTGTGTGCATGACAACCTGCACATCCCTGTGTGCATGACAACCTGCACATTCCTGTGTAAATGACAACCTGTACATCTCTCTGTGCATAACAACCTGTACATCACTGTGTGCATGACAAACTGCACATCCCTGTGTGCATGACAACCTGTACATCCCTCTGTGCATGACAACCTGCACATCCCTGAGTAAATGACAACCTGTACATCACTGTGTGCATGACAAACTGCACATCCCTGTGTGCATGACAACCTGTACATCACTGTGTGCATGACAACCTGTACATCCCTCTGTGCATGACAACTTGTACATCACTGTGTGCATGACAACCTGCACATCCCTGTGTGCATGACAACCCGCACATCCCTGTAAATGACAACTTGTACATCCCTGTGTGCATGACAATCTGTTCATCCCTCTGTTCATTACAACCTGTTCATCCCTGTGTGCATGACAACCTGCACATCACTGTGTGCATAACAACCTGCAAATCCCTGTGTGCATGACAACCTGTACATTCCTGTGTGCATAACAACCTGTACATTCCTGTGTGCATGGCAACCTGCACAATCATGTGTAATTGACAACCAGTATATCCCTGTGTGCATGGCAATTTGTACATCCCTCTGTGCATGACACCCTGCACATCCCTGTGTAATTCACAACCTGTACATCCCTCTGTGCATGACAACCTGTACATCCCTGTGTGCATGGCAACCTGCACATCCCTCTGTGCATGACATCCTGCACATCCCTGTGTAAATGACAACCTGTATATCCCTCTGTGCATGACAACCTGCACAATACTGTGTGCATTACAACCTGCATATCCCTGGGTAAATGACAACCTGTACATCCCCCTGTGCATGACAACCTGTACATCCCTGAGTAAATGACAACCTGTACATCACTGTGTGAATGACAACCTGCACATCCCTGTGTGCATGACAACCTGTACATCACTGTGTGCATGACAACCTGTACATCCCTCTGTGCATGGCAACCTGTAAATCACTGTGTGCATGACATCCTGCACATCCCTGTGTAAATGACAACCTGTATATCCCTCTGTGCATGACAACCTGCACAATACTGTGTGCATTACAACCTGCATATCCCTGGGTAAATGACAACCTGTACATCCCTCTGTGCATGACAACTTGTACATCACTGTGTGCATGACAACCTGCACATCCCTGTGTGCATGACAACCCACACATCCCTGTAAATGACAACTTGTACATCCCTGTGTGCATGACAGTCTGTTCATCCCTCTGTTCATTACAAACTGTTCATCCCTGTGTGCATGACAACCTGCACATCACTGTGTGCATAACAACCTGCAAATCCTTGTGTGCATGACAATCAGTACATTCCTCTGTGCATGACAACCTGCACATCCATGTGTGCATGACAACCTGCACATCCCTGAGTGAATGACAACATGTATATCCCTCTGTGCATGACAACCTGCACAATACTGTGTGCATTACAACCTGCATATCCCTGGGTAAATCAAAAACACACGAACACAGTTGAGTAAAAAGCAGAACACCTTTATCCAACACAAAGCTTTCGGGACAACTCCCTTTTTCAATGATTAACACAAGGTGCAATTACATTCACATTTAAATACACCCACCACACATCACATGACCTGCAGCCAAGGTCAAATGATCAACTACATCAGTATTTAGTATATCTACTAGCATTTTTACTAAATAGTATAAAATTCAAACTTTTATATATATACACATATAAATATACACCTATTCTTATATATAAAAAAGTAAAAAAGTATAATATATCTCAACACTCAGAAATTCATCTACTCAACACTCACATCTTACTTAATGTACACAAAATTATAAAAATAAAAATAATTATTTATTCAGTACTATAAAATTCTTATAGCAATCTTAAAAAACATGACTAAATCCATGTTACCTAAACATTAATCATTTCAAACAATTGTGCTGCAACTTTACTAAAATTGGTTTTATTGACACGGCTGCATTTAAGCCAGGTTCATGCCTGACAAACCCTACCAAATTTTTCCTTATTTAAT